>NC_081564.1:2610975-2629993 GCF_022355385.1 Mustela nigripes
GTGTCTTACCAAACCAGGAGAGCCCGTGTCTTACCAAAACCAGGAGAGCCAGTGTCTTACCAAAACCAGGAGAGCCAGTGTCTTACCAAAACCAGGAGAGCCCGTGTCTTACCAAACCAGGAGAGCCCGTGTCTTACCAAAACCAGGAGAGCCAGTGTCTTACCAAACCAGGAGAGCCAGTGTCTTACCCGTGCCCTAAAGAATTACCACGAACATAAAGGGCTTTTGAAACAGAAATTTATTCCCATACCACTCTGGGGGGCAGAAGTCCAGAAATGGGCTCTAGGGGCTAAAATCCAGGTGACAGTTCCTTCTAGAGGTTCTGGGGGAGAATCCCACACCTCCCCTTCTGCAGCTTTTAGAAGCACCTCATGTTCCTTGGCTCTTGGCTCCTTCGTCCGTCTTCAAAACGAGCAGCAGAGCACCTCCCCATCTCTTTTTCTGAACCTGACCCGCTGCCTCCTGCTTAGGACCCTTGTGATGACCCTAGACCCGTGCAGGATATCCAGGATGATATCCCCACCACCAGGCCCTAACCTGATCACACCCAGCAGATCTCTTTGACCATGTAAGGTGACGTATTCACAGGTCCCCAGAGTCTGGGTGAGGTCAACTTGCAGGGAGGGGTGTGAGTCTGTGCCCCACACTAGGCAACGATTTTATCTCATTGGAAAACAAATATTCCCGATGGTTTTAGGACAAGCTTCTCACAGCTGCCATGGATACCCAGGTGGGAAGATGGGGGGCTTGCCCTCAACAAACCATGAGTTTGGTAGTGAAATAGGTAAACCAAGCCATTGCCAAGCAAGCAAGCTCTGTTCCAGTGGCTTGGGGATATAGGTGAGGGACACCTGGATGTGTTTGGGAGCCGAAGGGCATCCTGGCATCTGTGCAGGCGCTCACTGGAGAGTATGCAGACGGTGCTGGAAATGGGGGCATCATGATTTTGAAATCATCTAAAGTTGGTCCAGGCAGGATCCTTAATTCATGCTAAATCTAAGGGGGGGGGCATCTAGGGGGCTCCATGGGTTGAACGACAGCCTTCGGCTCAGGTCATGATCCTGGAGTCCAGGGATCAAGTCCAGCGTTGGGGTCCCTGCTCAACGGAGAGTCTGCATCTCCCTCTGAACCGCCCTCCCACCATGTTCTGTCTCTCTCACTCTCTCTCGCAAATAAATAAAATCTTAAAAAAAATTAATCTAGAGCAAGGAGGAGAGTATTTGGTGGAATGGGTTACTCGTGACTTAAGTGTCTCCCGGAGAAAGCTAGTTGGTTGCAAGGAAAACAGTAGCAGCTGCCACGTGGGGAGTCCGACAGCCCCGACGAGACGATCACAATGAAGGTCACTCGTGAGGGCGGGCGGCCGTCCAGGGCCCACAACACGACCTGCTGAGCGGATGCCACGTCCCCTTTGTGACACCCCAGCTGGGATGTGTGGAGCTCCCTCTTCACAGGGCAACTATGAGCCTGACCCCAGCGGGGAGCATCCTATTAAAAAATTGGCAATATTCTCCAAAAATGTCAATATTTTGAAATAGAACAAAAGGTCAAGGAAATGTTCCAAATTAAAGAAACACAGGATATGTAAGGCAACCCCCAATCCAAGACAGAATCTCATACTGGAAGGAGGAAAATCTATAAAAATGTTCTTGGGTCAATTAACAAAATTGGAATACGGACAAAAGTTTAAATCAATTTAAATTAAAAGTCTCCTGAAGTCGGTAGCTGCACTGAGGTTATTTCAGAAAGTATCCGTATTCTTGAGAAGCGCTGCTGGAGTAGCCAAGGGTACGTGGCCATGGTGCATGTGATTTACTCTGTTGTTCAGAAAGGAAAGACAGACTGGTAGAGAGAGACAGAGAGGGAGGTAGATACATGCGCAGATGACAGATACGTAGATCATGGGTAGGTAAGTAGGTGGATACATGCATAGATGATGGGTGGGTAGCGAGACGGGTGCATATGTACAGAGATGATAGATGATCGATACGCACACAGATGACAGACAGACTGACAGGTCGACAGATAGATAAAGTGCATAGATGATGAATAGATGGGTAGACGGATGGACGGACGGACAGATGTATGGACAGAACAAATGATGGCAGGCGGGCACAATGTGAACAGTAGATAAATCTGGGTCAAGAGCATACAGGCATTCTCCGTCTGACTCTGGCAACTTTCCCGTAAGCTCGCAATTATTTCCAAATAAAAAGTATTTTTCAGGGGCGCCTGGGTGGCTCAGTGGGTTAAAGCCTCTGCCTTCAGCTCAGGTCATGATCCCAGGGTTCTGGAATCAAGCCCCGCATCGGGCTCTCTGCTCAGCACAGAGCCTGCTTCCCTTCCTCTGCCTCTCTGCCTACTTGTGATCTCTGTCTGTCAAATAAATAAATAAAATCTTCAAAAAAAAAAAAACGTATTTTTCAGTCAACAAAATGGTGACTTCAGAAGCCAGACGGCTTGGGTGTTTGAGTCTTGCCAGTGCCCTCTTGTTAGCTCTGTGATTTCATGATTCCTTTGGGCCTCAGTTTCTTCCGGTCGGACGAAAGTCTGGGGCCCGCTCCCAGGAGGCCCGCAGGTGCACGTGCCCACGGTCATCCCATGTAAATGTAAGGAGCCACCCCTGAAGCCCATCCCTGGTGCCCTCCCTCCCCGCCCCCTACCCGAGTTAAAAGTACATTCTCTAGACCAGGGAATCCCTAAATGTGAGTAATAAGGCATCAGTGAGTCGTGAAATTAATTTAGGGGGAGGAAAAAAGAGGGATTAAGAGAGAGAATGGGCTGAAACGAGAGAGGAGGAGAAAGTACCCCGTGTATCGTGCGCAGGAAAAGTAAGTCTGTCTTCTGTGACTTTTGGTCACGTGGGGTCACACACTCAGAGGCTGGGCGTCAGCTGATAGATGTACAAGATGTAGAATATGCGTAAAATAACTCATCGAGGCACTCGATACACACATACACACGCACACATTTTGCCTTAGTTACCACTAGGGTACTGGTTACCTACTGCTGCGTGAAAAGCTGTTCCTGAGTGACGTGACACCCTGCAGTCGGGGCCGGACGTCGCTCCAGCGACCGCCACCGTCTGCATGGTCCAGCGGGGCCGGAGGGGCCCGGACGCCTCACTCACGGGTCTGGCAGTCAGCCGGGGCCTCGGTTCCCTGGCGCGAGGCTTCGTCCTTGGCTGCACGGGGCTTCCAGCGGCTTCCAAGCCTCTGTGTGGTGACCACCGATGTCACGTTGGCCAGAGCGAACTGGAACATCACCGTTTTGACATGAAGCCGACGGGTGATGTGGGAAGGAATTGCCCGGGGGGTCTGGATACTGGGGACATGACTGACTCGCAAGGGGCCATTTGCTTAATGTCCCCCGCAGAGGGACGAGCTCGCGGTCCCATCCGCTGTGATCCGCCTGTATCCGAGTCTTGAGGCCGGCCCTTCGCCCTGCCCCCCCCCCGCCGCCGCCCCTCCCTCTGTTCTTCCTCTCTTTCCACCTTCTTCTTCATTAACTGAGAATCTGCAGGGAAGCCTCTGTGAGGAGGGGGAGACACCAAGAGAGGCATGAAGATAGTATCTTGGCCCTCAGGCCACTGATCAACCACCGGGGGACATAAAGGTCCAGCAGAGGAATGTTAAATAATAAATCAGGGCATCTGCCCAGCTGTCACAAGACGGCCCCAATTAACCGTCCCGTGAATGGTGCAGGGAGTCTCCCCCGGGGGTTCAAAGTGGGCAGAGGCGTTCCTGCCCCTCCGCGGGTCCCCTGCTCACTTCCGTTCTGAGGGGCGTCATCTGAGTTCTCAAACGGCACTGATCTTTAGGAGAAAAGGAAGAACACTGTCAAAGCTGAGGTATTCAATGAAAAGGCTTTTCATCCGCATGTTTCCTGTGCTGCCCGGAGCCCAGAACTCAGAACTGTGGCATCACTCCTTTTTTCTGTGGCTTCTATATGTATAAGGTTGATGGTTCTTCCTAGCGGTCCCCCTCGGGTTTAGCTTCCTTGGGGGACATAATCCCATTTGTGCTGGTGGCTTGAATGGGGCCACTCAGACCCCCTCTAGCTGGAGAACTGCAGAACAGGATTTAGCGTTTTGATCATGACCGGGAGAGGGTTGGGTGTATGACGCAACTCTGTCCAATCACACTTGATCCTGGAAATGAGCTGGTGCGCTCAGAAAAGGTCTTAGACCAAAACAGGCATGCTTGCCAGAGAGTCCTTGGGATCAGGAAAGCCATAGAACCATTTCCCGATCGTACCTTTGTCCTTAAAGCAGTACAAATCTGCATTGTATCTCCTGTCCAGTTTCTCCATCTTTAAAAAATGAACATTTCTCTAAATGGTCAAAGGCTACGCCGCCTAGAAATAAGCTTAAAATTTTGAGTGTAACAAATGGTATGTGTTCGTTTCAATTAGATTTAAATATTGATTACCCACTTAACTATACATTTCTAAACATTCAGTGGGAATCAAAGCCTCATCTGTGAGATGCTCATAAGTGTTCTTGACAAGACACACAGGGAACCAGCACTGTAATCAATCCATGGGCTCCCCTGACTGTAAATCAGAGCTAATACCACAGATGCATTACCCCTGGTTCACCGGATTATTTCTCTGGGGAGGGCGCGATGTTTCTCATCAACATGGACCATCAGAGATGCCGTCAGCTGAGACTGAAGACATAGAAGCGGGTGACAGTATACTGAGAACGGGGCCAGGAAATTTGGGGGTGCCTTCCCACACGGTCCACAAATGCATGACTAACTGCACAAGAGCTTTTAATTTATAGTTACATTTTGTCCACTTAGGAGAAAATGTCCAGTTACTGCTTCTGGCTAATCATGATTTTAAACAACCTTGTCTCTTCCGGGAACATTTCACCTGCTTTGAGGGTCTGTAGACCACAGACTAGTATAAGCTTTTTTTTTTTCAATCACCGTTCTAGGCAACGGTGGTTTGTTTCAATTATGTCTATAGACAGCTGTCGGTTGAATGCACCAAGCCAGCGCTGTTTGTCCTGCTGACCCCCTCCAGCAGCCCTCCCTGCCTCACTCGACCCAAACAAGTCCACACCCTTGTGCGCCATTTTAATTTCTCCACCGTACATATAATCACCAAAAACAATGCCGGCCATTTATTTCTCTCACGTCCGTCACGTACCTGCCGTCCCGCCTCCCTTTTAAATTGTAACGTCCGAAACAGCAAAGACTAATTCACAAAGGCATTTCCAAGTTCTGGAAGGGGAGCTGACATACAAAGGGCTCAAAAAACATTTGTTGGATGAATGAATGATTTCCCACCTAATGAAGGTCGGCCACAGACCCTGGGATGGGTCATAAACTCGAGGGCATCACCTTTCCTGTGGCTGTTCTAGGGAGTTCTAGCATCGCCGATGACCGGTCCCCGGAAGCAAGGTCATTTCCACTTCTCCACGTCCATGTATTTCAAACTAAGACTTGCGAGGTCACCCATGTGATGTGCAGTGCTGAAAACCATGCCCAAATTCAGAGTTTGTGATATTATTCATAAAAGCCAAAATCCTGGAAGCCGTTCAGATGTCCAGGACGTGATGAATGGATAAGCCAGTGGTGACATTCGCGTACAAGAGAAAGCTTCCGAGCCATCAAGCTGAGCGAGCCGTTGATACATTCAATGATAACAGATACATCTCAAAAGCATCGTGCCACCAGAAAGAAGCAAGCATGAAAGATTACAGAAGATTCCACTTTTATGAAATTCCGGGAAAAAAGATTACAATGGCGGAAAGCAAGTGAGTCATTGCCCGTGGTCCATGGTAGGGAAAGGAAATCAAATATGAAGATACCTGAGTGCCCGTAGGGTGAGAGGCTGTCCCATGTCTCGGTGTGCTGGTGGCCACACAATCCCAGACCATCCCCGAACCATCCGTGGGTGTGCCTCCCGTGAATAGCAGCGAATCAACAAAAGAGGGGATGTTTGCGGCAAGTTTGAAAATGCAAGTTTCTCTGCCGACTTTAAGATGCATTACTGAGACAGGCGCATGAAGCCAACGGAGCCATCAGCGGTTTATCTGGCCTGGCAGTGGTTCGATGGCAGAGACATGACTGGGAATGTGTTTTCATTTGTTAAGTACCGGCGGCCGGGGCCGTCGTTTGGGGAAATCGGCTTCCTTTCCCTCCTGCTGCCCTTAGGAGGTGAAATTCAGAAGGACTGCGCTGGCTGGTCCACGGGACTGGTCGACCGCTGGTGTCTGGTTAGATGGCCGTTCTCACCGCGCTGCGCTGGTGTTTGAGTAGTCTCAAAACAGGCATTGCATGTGATAGCTTCTGGAAACCATTCATAGCGCCCAGCGTATGCACACATGTGCACATGCATACCTTTTTTGGAACCAGAAACTCAACTGGAAAGAGATAGGATCTGAGACGCTGACAACCCATCGCTGGCTCCAGGCAACATCGTATGTTCTCCTACAGGACTTTGGAGAATTGGTTTTTTTTTTTTTCCCCCTCTCTATTTTCCTAAGTGTAAACTGGGACTCATCTTTCTTCCTCCCTCCAGGCTTTAAATAATAACACCGAAAAAAAAAAAAAATCAGAGTTTGCACCAGGGGAGGATTTCGGTGTGCTCTTGCTAAAATAGTTTGTCGGGGTTGCTGCTGCCTCCAGCCCTGGGTGTCGGCGCGCCGAGGCTGAGTCTGCAGCAGCCGTTTGTCATCGGAAGAAAGGCGGGGTCCCGGGCGTGGGCTACCATCAGAGACCCGGCAGAGGCTGGAAGAATGGGCTTCCTTGTCACCATATTTCATACTCTGCAGCCTCCTCGTTGAAAACGATGGCAATGGGAGAAGAGACTATTTGTCGACTTGTTTTTGCTGTCCGTTTTTATTGCCGGTTCAAAGATAGAGAAAGTTCCAGCCTGCTTCCTTGCAACATCCCCTTTGTCTCCTATCCCTCAAGTAAACAAATGTCACAAAGTGAGCTTTTCATTCTGAGTCAGAGGTTGCAAACTGGAGGTCCTTGGGTCCTACGCACATGGTGTTTGGCCTGAAAGTTTTCGAATCCTGGCCGAGATTTCACAGTCTGGAATGGCAATGCAATTAAATTTGCAAATTAAATCTTGCATGGAAAAAATAGGGTTTCTAGCTTCTCCTAGGAAATGGACTATCTGGCAGCTCTGATCCCCCATTTCACAAGCCAACAGCGGGGTGACCTGACAGTTGCTTGTCTGCCGGGGCAAGGTTTGCCTCTAGATCACACGTAACTCATTTATTCACGTTTCTGGCTCTCCACCGTCAGGGGAACCAGTGACTCCCAAATAAAACCAAACATTTTAGAAAACAGTTTAGGAAATATCCAACGTTAAACAGAACGAAGCTGTGTTTGTGCTTGGGGGTCAATTAGGACCAGGCATGGCAGAAAATCACAGGTATCTGACAACAGCAAAGTCCACATGAGCACAGGCAATGTCCGATTTGTGACGCACGACAAGGACCCAGAGACGTTGCGGGCACTCCGCATCATCCGTTTTTAGAATTTTGGGGGCTTAAATCAAACCACACTTGACATCTAATATTATATTAATTTGTACCTCTGAATGCCCTTCACCGGTTTTGCTTCCCTCTGTCTTCCTCCCCTCTAGCAACCCTAGTTTGTTCTCCATATTTATGAGTCTTCTTTTTTGTCGCTGTTTGTTTGTTTCTGTAGTCATTCAGGTGTTTTGTGTGTCCTGTGTGGCACACACACCACACTACATCTCCTTTAGCCATTCATCTCTTGATGGACATCTGGGCTGCTTCCGTATCTTGGCTCCTATGTTATGCTGCCATAAACATCAGGGTGCATATCTTTTTTTGGAATTTGTGTTTTTGTTTTCTTCGGGTGAATACTCGGACTTTCTTGCTCGTGTCTGTTGCCTTATGGTTGCAAAAGTGCGGCAACACCTCCAGCCAAGGTCTACATTCCAAGTGGGAATAAGACTGAAGCAGGAAGGGGCATAAACTATATCAGGAACGCAAAACATTTCCAGAACCCATCACCTTATTTCCTGTTGTCCCCAGAGTGTCATATAGCCGATACTATCTTTAAGGGAATTTGGAAAGTAGATATATTTCAGCATTGAACACCTGGCAGACAGAGGAGAATGTCAGATTCAAGAAAGGGTGAATATAATACGGGATATGCTATCCCTAGGTCTTAGATGCAAGTTCTAACTTAACTACTTACTTCCGATGTGAACTTGGACAAGTTTCTTAGTCTCCCTGACCCTCAGGGTCATTTGGTAAATAGGGATCATATTAGCACCTGTCATATAAGATTTCCATGGGAGTTAGTGAGTCAGTATGAAGTAATTCACACAGTACTGGCACATGGTTGGCAATCATGAAAGATGATGGTGATGATCATGATAAAGATGGTTATGATGCTGGTGATGGTGGTGATGATGGTAGTAATGGTAATGATGGTGATGGTGATGGTGATGTTGGTAGTGATGGTAATGATGGTGATGGTGATGTTGGTGATGGTGACAATGGTGGTGATCATGGTGATGGTGGTGGTGGTGATGGTGACAATGGTGGTGATCATGGTGATCATGGTGGTGGTGATGGCAGTGGTGGTGGTGATGGTGATAGTGATGAGGGTGGTGATGGTGATGATGATGGTAATGATGGTGAAGTGATGATGGTGGTGACAATGGGTTTTCATGTATAATTTATAAATTAGAGCTATAAGCTTCTCAAATACAGTTTCAAAGTAGTAATAATGTACCCCTGATATAAGGCACTGAAAAAGGCACATCATCTCTTCCCCCAAATGTACAACTTCCAC
Source organism: Mustela nigripes (assembly GCF_022355385.1). NCBI lineage: Eukaryota > Metazoa > Chordata > Mammalia > Carnivora > Mustelidae > Mustela > Mustela nigripes. The sequence continues at coordinate 2,619,774 of NC_081564.1, forward strand.
TTAATCTTGAAAATACCAGGTATCTCTGCATCAAGCGACATTCTACCAGATAACTGAATAGTGCTCCCCAAACTCTCAAGGTCACGAGAGACAAGAAAAGGCTGAGGAACTGCCCTTGGTCTATAATCTCTCTGCCTCGGCTGGTGCTTCCAATCTGTTCACATGACTCCCTCCACATCTAACAGGTTTTTCCCATGGCCATGGGAGCACAGCCCTGAGGAATTCCTTTTATTTCTTCCACATATCCCTGTGACAACAGAGGAGGAAAGGGCGTCTCTTCACAGACTTGAATTTGAAACAAAATATCAGGCCAGGGCTCTGATCGGCCCAGCTTTGGTTTGGGACACAGCCTTGGACCGGTCACTGTGGCCAGGGGCTGCGATTGACCTAGCCTAAGACGTGCCCCAGTGCAGCGAGGGGATGAGCTCTGTCCCCCCCAAAAAAGGCAAGGTGATCAAAGCCAAGGCCATGTGAAGAGTCATTTAGGTCCTTGCTCAAGGGATCAGCATCACCCCCTAATAGAGATAATGCTGGGTCTCAAACCCAGTCTCTCTGTCGCCAAACATCAGGCTGTTAGCAACAACACATCTATCCAACCAGCCGAGCCCCAGAGTCTCCCCCATCCCTGGGAAGAGGCTTTGCCAAGTCTGCCTACCACCATGTGTCCAACATGGAAGAGTCAGTCTCTGGAGGAGACTGCCCAGCCTTGAAGCAGGGTCCCACTCATTCCTTACTGAGGAACACTGCACAGGTTTTCTGCTGGTGTTTCTGCTTTCTAACTATGAAGTGGGGATAACATGAATCATCTCATACATTAGTCAGGTGGCCTCTCTTAGACCGTGTACACGAGGTCCTGCAGAGGAGCAAGCCCTGAGTCACGGCAGGTGTGGGGTGAAGAAGGAAGGAGAGGAGAGAAGCCGGTAAGAGAGAGAGAAACAGGCGGGGCAGAGAAGCAGGTGAGGCGGAGAGAAGCAGGTGAGGGAGACGGAGGTCTCAGCATGGTCACTGCGTGAGATCCGGAGTTGTGGAGCCGCACGCAACAGAAATTGTTGCTTTTAATTTACCAGAGAGACAGTGACCCATAACTGAACTTCTTAAAAATTCTGCTAGTTATAAGGACTACATTGCTATTTCAAGACAGAATCTTTCTCCTACATTTAGGAACTTACTATGTATATAGGAACTTATTTTATTTTACATATATATATATATATATATATATATGAACTTCCTCCTAAATTTGGGAAATATATATGTATATGTATATGTATATGTATATGTATATATGTACACATACACATGATATATGTATATATATAAGATGTATCATATGCTGTGAATAGTTACATTATAAGTAATAGTATGTAAATATATGTGTTATATATAGCTCACAGTATAGTTATTTTATGTATGATATGTGTATACACAGCTATATACATAGATTTTTCCAGCTATTTGCAAATTCCTGGCAAACATATCATTTTTCTTTTTTTTTTTCTTTTTAAAGCAACTGATGACACCAGCTTTTCTTTTTCTTAAAAATGCTCTTAAAATCACTTACTACAAATAAACGCAACCGTGAAAGTGTAAGATAAAACGTGGAGTCTAACTCTTCTGCAAACAGAGGATAATTGCTTTAGCCCTGAATGCTGCGGTCTCGCCTTCAACAGTTTGGGGTGGCTGGATTTGCAGTTCTTCGAGCGAAGCCTAGCTGAGCACTCCGCGTTTGCCCTCCTGCAGAAGTTTGGGAGTATTAAGAAAATATTTGCATTTAATTTTGGTTCTTTCACGGAAGTTTCCAGTGCGAAGATGGCGCGCACTGAGGGGGAACCGGGTGGCGAGAACGTGTTCCAGGCACAGCGGCAACTGTGCTCAGGGAAGGATGCTTGGAAGGCTGTAAGCACTACACTGTGGGCATCAGTTGGTGGTCCCTTCTTCATGGTTTTGGAGGGTTTGGGGATGTCATAAAGTCTTAGTTTTCTGAGGGCGGGATTTGTTCATGCACCGGCACCTGTGGTGCCCTCCACCCCTTGGTACTTCTGGTGACTGTCACCTGAGCTCCATGCTCCAAGCCAGCTCAGCCAGCCCGGGGCTGGGGGGCTGCACACAGCCTCAGTCTCCAGGGACAGTAGCCGGGGCTGTGAGCTCATCATGGTGAACTTCTGAAGGCTTTGTCCTGTGCCACATTGTCACACCAGACCACGGAATGTGTCCCACACTCTGCCTCTGGACCACGGCTCTCTTGGCCTTGTCCCCATCCCAGATTGGGTCACAGGGTCTTTGTCGCTCTTGGCTGACTTTCTGGCATCTTTCTTCTTCTTGTCATCCTCCAGCAGCCCCATGAAGCTCGGGGGGCGCCTCCAGCAGGACAGCCTTGCCGGGACGTCCTTTCGTGGGTTATTTCAACATCGTTCAACACGTATTTTGAACACATGTGGTTCTGATGCCCTGTAGCGACATGCGGTTTTCTAGGGGAGTTTCTGGTAGGTGCGTGCTTCGACCCCAGATCAGGACAATGTGCTGGAGCTTGGACTCCCTCTTCCTTTGGGGCTCGGTGTGGGAGTGCACACACAGCCTCATACAGGGGCCACACGGGACTGCAGACATGCATAATTGCACACAGAGGACATGGTGAGCTTTATGGGTTTTTTCCACTCGGCCTCTTTGTTACCTGAATGTCCTGCTGTCCAACGTAGATCAGCATGAGGGTATGGTTCGCTGGTTTCCACCGACTGCATGTCAAAACACCCAGAAAGCTGATAAACGCCGGTGCCTGGGCCCCACCACTGTCCAGGTGATTCAGACCCCTGGCCCTGTGGGTCCTGGGAACTGGCATTTTTAAAGCCCCCTCCCCTGCTGTGATTCCAAGGGGGTGAGAACCACATCTCGTGGGCTAAGCAGGGACGTTTTCATCCACCTCCAAAACAGCTCCCGGAGGTGTGTGGTTCCCACAGATGTCTCTTGTGTGCAGACGTCCATGGACATGAACACTTGCTGGTTCTGGAGAGCCTGGCCCCTGGCCCCTCCAGGACGCCTTCTCGACCACCCCGTCTAGAAGAGCGGCCCTTCCCTCTCCGACCCTCACCCCGTGTTTCTGTCCTTCATAGTGTGCCTCACTCTCAGATCCCACACTCTCCACCGGCTTGCCTCTTTGATTCTTCCCCGAGGACAGGATTTGTTGTGTTAGCGGCTGTACTCTAAGCATCTAGAATGTGCTTACAGCTGGCTCGACCCCCCTGAGGCAGAGGCAAGGTGCAGGTCAGCAGGCAGGGTATCCCGAAGCGATCCACACCTGCAAGAGGGAAGGGGCAGAGGCAGGGGGAGGCAGGGGGAGGCAGGGGGAGGCAGGGGGTACAGCGAAGGCCCCCAGGAGGGCTCAGCACACCCCACGGGGCTCCGGGGCTGCTATGGCTCTTCAGAGTGGCCCAGAGTTGAGCTAGGGGCTTGGTCTCAGCACCCGCATCCCACAACCACTACAGTGCACAAAAAAAAATAGTTCAGAAAGTGGATCCTTCTGGTTTCTGCACCCCCCTCCCCATGCAGGTATATCTTTTTGGAAAGCAATCCCAAGCGCAGGTTTAGGGGACTAGGAGGGACAAAGCAGAGAAGGAGGGAAGGATCCATTCATCTACCAGCTGTGGGCAGGGGCTCCGAGCTGCTCAGGGCCCGTGGAGGAGGTGTGTAGAGCACTCTGAGGAGGGGAATGCTGTCCATAGCGCCCGTTCCCCACAGCTCAAGGGTGCCAGCTCCCTGCACTTGCAAGCGTGCACCTGTGTGCATAGGACCGAGTGCCAGCTGTCCCCGCTTGCCCACGGTTACCAGATTTGGTGCTGAAGCTTCCATGTCCCCGGGAGCTGTGCAGTCCTGGCGACCAGGGGCAGGTGGTCACCCTCGAAGCCGCTTCTCCAAGGTGCCCACGGAGAAACCTCAGGACAGGAGCCAGGTGAGGTGCTGGTGGGCTGCACCTGCACGCAGCTGATGGCACCAGCCGCCCCCTCGGTTACAAGGTGGGTGAGGACACAGATGCAGGACATGGGAGGTGTCAGCAGCCTTGATCGCCCCCTGGGTCAGCCGGACACCTGAACTCAAAGCCTCAGTGCACCCAGTACACAAAATGTTTGTTTCGCTGTAGTAGTAGCTTCTTGGCTGGAGATCGTGTTTCTGTGGCCTTCTGCTTTCAGCCTGTCCCCAAACCAAGGGCAAAATAGAAGTGTTTTCAAAAGCCCCAATAGTTAGCAAATGCCTGGAGAGTGGGGTTTTTTATGTCCTTAAGTGGCAGATTTTCTTGTGCATTTGGCTTATCTCCTTTCCTGTGTATGTGAGTAAAGACCGAAATGTTGCTCTTGGGGAAGCTTCTGGACCCGCCAGAAGCCACCGGCACCTGCCAAGTCCCCCGCCCCCACCCCATGTGATGAGTGTGAGTCTCCACCGCAGGGATGTGAGGAGCGTCCACTGCCCGGGGCTGCTTTGGATTTGGGGGCGGAGAGGCGTTTGGCACAGGCAAGCACGGAACTTCTGTGGGTACCGCGTTCCGCAGTGGGTTCCAGTCTCGCTCTGAGAGCGCTAAGGTGAGGAGAACAAGAGCTCTTCGGATGTGAGTGATTGGAAATATCAGAAATTTAATCAAGGAAATGTGTGCTTTGGTGCAGTTAGCATGAGTCCAGGAGGAAAGCCTTGAAGCAAACGCGTTCATCTTTTTTATGGATCTGTGTCTCCCAGCCTGCGTGACTGATGGGCAGGTCCACCGGTCCTTGGCACCAAATGTTTTCCCTCTGAACGTCTCCCCGAAGCGGCTGAGTTGGTCGGGATGGAACAGGAGTCCCGTAGATGGTGTCCCCCAAATGCAGGGCACCACACGCCCCAAATCACCGATCTGTTAGCACTAATGACATATCCTTTCCTGTAGAACTTGGCCTTCGTTTGTGATTGCCTGGTGCTAATAATGAAGAGAAAAGCTCTTTGTTCATTTAAAATTTTAGTGCTACTAAGACAGATAAAAACTCTCTACTCTGGCTCATTTTATCAGACTCTTGAAAAATGTATTAGAGTAGAAGCCTGTGTTAATTCGAGGCATGCTAATTCAATACCTAATATACATTCCTGCCAAATGCGTATGTATTGTAATGTGATTATTTCCATACCGTCCACCCACCGCGCCGACGGGGCTGGCATATTTTGCTCGTTAATGAGCCAAATCCCTGAGACCCTGATGGGGCACTTGGCGCCGTGAGTGGGTTAGTGTGCACGAGATGTTATCCACACTAATTAAAGTAAGATAGAGGGGACGCATGGTAGCCTCTCACGGGGCTGTTTATAATGTCTGCCCCTTCTGCGTGCGCCCCATGCTCTGGGAGCTCTGCTGGTGGAGAGGTCTAGCAGCTAGAACCTGCAAACTTGACCTCGCTGGGAAAGGAGACAGTGGAGGTAACAGAGGGAAAGCCACGTCTCCAAGGTCGCAGAGCCACACCAAGATTGCTCCAGGTTCGGGAAGGCCAGTGAAATAGATGCCATAAATGTGGATAGATAGATAGAAACCAGGGCGAGATGTATAGAAATTAATATCTGTGCATTTAAACTCCCTATATGCGGCGCCTGGGCTAGTTTTAAAGCACATGCTCCTCTTGGGACACGTTGAACAAAGGTAAAAGGAAATTTATCAGGGAATTAACGGGCTGAGAAGCAGCAAGACGCCCACGGCCCCATGCTCCCTTTTTCCCGGAGAGAGGCAGCTGCATGCGGGTTGGCACGGGCGGGCACACCAGAGCATGTCGTCCGGGAGACGGTGGCCCTGGACGTGGACTGAGTCAGCAGGGATGTCGTGAGGGCGGGCAACGCCCAGCAGCACGGCACTAGCGTTCGGAGGGGAGCTTCCTGGCCAGGCAACAGGTGGGCCACGGTGCTCTGCGGCACAGTCGGGACACTAGCTCTAGTCCACAGACCTTACCGCCCATCCAGTGAGGTGGGTACGGGGGTCTAGGGTAAGCATCCAATATGTGGACGGCAGCGGACATCATCACATCCTCCAAACACAGTTCTGTCCTGTTTCCCAGAAGTGCTAGTCTGTGCTGGCTCAAACATTAAGGAAAAAAAAAATGTAACTTTGTCACAGAAAGCTTAAAAAACCCTGAGCTAGAAGGGTTGAGTTCTTACGTGGAGATAGCTCAGCCTCACTGAGCTAGTTTCTTGCTAAACTGACCTGAAAGGGAAGGAGGAAGGGCTTGTGGGCTTGTGTCTTCGGCTGCTCTGGTTACACGTATGTTGGGACGTAGTGTCCTGGATGGTATTTATTAGTGAGTCTGGAGTTTCCAGCTTTCGACATCAGTAATCCCTCCAGAAACGAACAATCTTCCAGGAACACATCACGTCATTCCCGAGTCGGTTCACGCTGTTGGGCCGTGCAGACAGACAGAAAAGCACGAGACGTGGTTAATAAGCTCCGGGCACCCCCCTGGCCCTCAGCCCTGTCGGAACGGCTTCAACCCAACAGTCAGCACACCGCCTTCTCCTTGTCTTCCTCTCTGGACTAGCTCCAGCCACAGTCATGCCATGGTAACGAGATGGGGAAGTGTGATTACATTCCCAGCGCGCCCTGGGATTGCTCCTAGAGAGGAAACCGACTTTGTCGGCTCAGAGGCTGGTGGAAGGCCCTTCAGAGTCCTGTGGAGGAGAAACTTCTGTCCTTCCACAACCAAGCAGTCCACCCCAAGATACACCAGGGCATGCACCGTGAAAGCGGGGATGAGAACATGCACAGCAGCTCCGTTCGTGGAACCGACGGCTGTCGCCCGTCAGCCGCAGAATGGATGAAGGCCGCTGGTCGGCAGCCGGGAGCAGTGAGCGTGGGGACCCTTCCCAGGCCTAGCGGTGAGCGAACAAAGCTGCCAACAAGAGACACTGGGCTGTATAGTTTCTTCTCTGACATTCTGGAACAAGGAAAACTAACCTATGGGGAGAGGGGTCAGAATAACGGTTAACGGGCTGGAGGGATGACGGAGAGTCGGGCATCTTTGCAAGCGCCGTAGCTTCTGATCTCGGTGCACACATCGGTACATGCCCCCTGAGTGTCCAGTTAATGTGTGTGTGCATTTGAGCATTTGGTCTTATTTTATTTTATTTTATTTCATTATTTTTAGAGGGAGAGGGAGAGAGAGAATCCCAAGCAGCTCCACACCCAGTGCAGAACCCATCTCAGGGCTCAAGCTCAGGACGCTGAGATCATGACCTGAGCTGAAATCAAGAGTGGGACACTTCACCAACAGAGCCGCTCAGGGCTCCTTGACCATTAGGTTATAACTCAATTTTTACAGAAATGAAAGTCGCCAGGCATCCAAGGGGACACTTGGCAGTCCCGAGTGTGGGTGGCATCGTTCCTGGTGATACAAGGGGAGCACAGAGCTTCTTATGCTGAAGGAAGCGGAAGAAGGGAGGGTCGGTAATCTGATGGTGGGAGCCTGAAAATCCGCCGGAAATTCACAGTAGACTCACTTTGTGAGGGCATTTGTTGTGCGAACGAGAGGAGGGCCATTTTCCGGGGTGGCTTGGAATGGACCCCGAAGAGCCTGTGTCGACCAACAGAGACGGGGGCAGAGCATCTGGAAACCATGAGAAGGGGCAACAGCTAGACCCAGATTCAGTGAAGCTTGAAGCTTTCATAGTTGGGCTGGGGGCACACATCTAAGAAACTAAATACGAAATTATGTACACGAGCTTACTGAACATCTATTTAAACTGAGTAAAGAAATCAACAACAAATTACAAGTTATAAAAAATGGGGGAATTCAGGGCGCCTGGGTGGCTCAGTCACTCAAACCTCTATCTTAGGCTCAGGTCATGATCCCGGGGTCCTGGGATCGAACCCCGAGTCGGGCTCCCTGCTCAGCGGGGAGTCTGCTTCTCTCTCTCCCTCTCCCTTTCCCTTAGTGCTGTCTTTCTCTTAAATAAACAAATAAAATCTTTAAAAAAAAAAAAAAAGGAAAATGCTACAAACATCACAAAATATATACAATGTATTATAATGTCTTTATTTTTAAGTAACTAAGTAACTAATTGACCCACCTCTCCTCATACCCTTTTCCTACACATTTCTGGCTGCATCGGCTTTGAATAATCCTGAATATGCTTTTCTTAAGTACTTTCTTTACTTGATGATAGAATCGGGAGATAATTCAATATTTCCTTCAGCATCGCAGATCAACAGTTATTTTAAAATATTAATAGTTTAGATGCTCTTAATCCCATCTATGTATTTATGCTCTCAAATTTGAGCGAAACCTAGGAAGTGGCTTCTTTCTATGAGCTGTAAGATTTCAGGTGACTGAAGGATTCAAGCGACTCATCTTAAATTCTCTGAATTCTTGGCAGTCATTAACCTTAAGCAGTTTGTCATCGGCGTCTTTCTGGAGTGACGTGTTAGGAGACGTTTGTCATCTTCATCACTGTCAATGGCTCATGTCATCAAGCAAGAAATTAAAACAGAAATTCTGATAAAATCTATTTTGCATAACTCCCACTCAAGAAAGAAAACGTAGAGCGTGTTTATGGCTGTCTACGCTGCATTATCAAGTCAATTTCTGACAAGGTGGGACATACGTTTTACCCAGATGTCACGAGACGGGCACTGCATTCTCGACGTCCAGTGTGACACGTGCATCACACAAGTGGGGCTATTTTCCATTTGCGCTTCGGTATCCTCAGACTGCAAAGCTTACTTCTTCTCTACCGTCCACGTTTTCCATAGCCCAATGCCATGCACAAGTTCACAGTATTGATATGGCTCCTGCTGGCCCACGTGCCGTCTGCGTTATTTCTGGAAGTCATGCTAGACCAGGACGGCCAGCAATTCCTTCGCTGGGCATGGGAGTAAACCACACACCACATAAATGGATCCCATTAGAGCCAAACCAAATATAGCCCAAGTCCAACTGCCCCGTTGTGGGACACAAAAATGCCATGGCCACTCAGAACCTTTCTGGCACAGAGGAAGTATGATGAGGATAAAGTTGCCATGGGAAGAGTCAGTGGCTTTAAAGATTTATGGCTAAACCACTTACTTTGCACATGTTACAAAAGCATGTGAGCTTTGAACACATTTCTTGGAAGGAGAACCCATTCAAGGCATCCACTTACATTTCATCAGCCTTACAATAAATCTCTTTCGGGTTGAATCTCTGTTACTCTCTCACCTGACTGTGAATTTGGGGAAGAGAAACTTGAGCCAGATTTGCTACCTTCCAAGAGGCAGGCAGTCCTGATGACATATGATATCTGAGTTCCATAATTGGGGGCACATATGTTGACATGGAAACTTTGATGGTACCGGTGAAGATGGCTCTCAGCTGCCAGTCACTCGATGTCCAACCGCTAGTGGCAGCTTAAGCCAGGGATCTTAACCTCAGCTGCACAGTAGAATAATTTGGGAAACATCTAGCATTTAAAAAAATGATGATGCTTGACTCCCTGCGACCCGCACCACCACCAAGCGCAGATTTAGGTGGTCTGGATAGAAGGCCAAGACTCCGTAATTTTACAGTTTCCCCCAAATAACTCTCATGGGCCACCACAGCTGAGAAACAGTGCATGCAGACACTGGTGGTCTCGCTAAACAAAATGATTTCAGGTAGACAGTTCCAGGATGAAGTTAGCCTTTCACGGTCTGCCCTTCTTGTGACCTTGAAGGGAGGTTCCCTCCTTGGCTAGAAGGTGGCTCTTAGAGCCCCAGGGACCGTGCCTCCCGTGGAGAAGCAAGAAGAGACAGGAAGGGTGGTGGGACATGCTCACTTGCCTCCGCTAAGTCTCCTCTAATCTGGGACCATTTGTTCGTTGCACGACCTTGGCATTTTTGAAGAGCGCTGGTCAGATATGTCACAGGAGGCTTCCTGGGTTGGGTCTGTCTGGTGTGTTCTCATTATTGGAGGGAGGGTCTGCTTTTCATCAATATGGTGTTAGTATAGATTCCTTAGTTAAGGGGATGTCTGCCAGGCTGCACCGTCACGAAGTTACCTTTTTGCCTTTGTAACGTATCTCAGATGGTACCTGATGCCAGGCAGCTAGCCCGCCTCTCTGAAGATACTCGCCGCTGGCAGGACCCTCCACTGGAGGATGCCTCCGCTCATGCTTCCTGCTGTCCGCTCCTCACTGAGGTGCCCAAAGGGCTTCCCAACAATGGGACCTGGGCTGTAGCCCTCCCATGCACGAAACACCCTAGTGACCCCCTGGCAGGG
>NC_081564.1:2630003-2634731 GCF_022355385.1 Mustela nigripes
CCTTCAGTAGAATCCAACCTCCTCACCAGGACCTTCAGTAGAATCCAACCTCCTCACCAGGACCTTCAGTAGAATCCAACCTCCTCACCAGGACCTTCAGGCCTTGTGTGATCCGGTCTTGCCAACCCGCCCCCCGCCCCTACTCCTATCACTGAGAGTCAGTGCAAGTGTCTTGTACTTATTTTACTTCTCCAGAATTCCATGCCCATTCCCACCTTCTGGTTTGTGCACTCTTCTGAATAAGTGCCCATGCTCAGATCCCCCCGTGGTTGACACACGACTTAAGAGTCAGGTATCCGTGAGAACATGGCCTCCCTCTGCGGCCACCGCCCCTCCCACCAACATCTCCCACGTCCATCTGCAGTGAGTGGTTCTGTTCCATTTCTCAGACCCTGTCCCTTCTGGATTTATGCCTTTGCCCCCAACGACACCGGCTTCGTGAAATCAGAAACTTGACCTCTGTGATTCACTGCTTTATCTCTAGTGTTGAGGACAAAAGCTGCTCATTAAATAGTTGTTGAATGCATGGATTTCTTTAGTCTTGTGTTCCCCGCCCAGGGCTTTCGCCAAAGCCACGTGGGGGAGCACTTAATTTCATTGATCCGCATGACCTTTTTTCAACTCCAAAGTGGCTCCTAATCCCGGCACCTCCCACTCTGGCAGCTGCGTTCCTTTATATACAAAGTTGGGCTAGGAGACCCCATTCCTATGTCTCAAGCTGGAATCCTACCAGTCATTCCAGTTCCTCCTCTCCTCTGGCCTCACGAGCATCCCCTCAATCGTGGAGTCACCCTCCCTTCGGGGAACAGTCTGCAGGACGGTTCAAAAAGGCAAGGGCCACATGGAGTCTATGACTTCCCTCTGGGGACCGGCATATGGGGCCAGGAAGACTTTTCCAAGAACATTTGGAAGACAGCTCCTGTGAAAGACAGACTGCTGTGAGCGCAGAAGTGGGAGGTACCTGAGCGTGTGAGTGCAGAAACGGATGTGGTTTCCCAAGACCTGCGCATGTCCCTGCATGGGAGCCACGGCCTGTGTCAGAGCTGGACTCCTACAGCGCAGGCAGTGAGCTTGGGCGGACTGTGCCGCTGCCGGGTGCGGATGGCCAGAGCGTCCCCTACACTCTGTGGCCCGTAGCACTCAACGGCGTTCCATCGAAGCCCTGTTTTGACATCCACCCAGCAGTGCCAAGTACCTTCTGCGTTCCTATTAACTGGCAACAGCATTGTTTAATTCTGTTTAATTCCGTTTAATTCTGTTTAATTCTGTGTTCTCTAAGAGGCCCTTGGGTGGATCACTTAATGGAGAAGTGACCGGAGAACCCACGCCAGTCCAACAGGCCATGGGTCAGCGGGATACTCTTGTGTTTGTCGTCTCGAGAAATCAGAGCATCCAGCCGCCACCCCAGAGCCCAGCAGGGCATAAGGGGCAGAGAACGAGAGAGAGCACCTCCCTTGCCCAGGGGGAGCACAGAAGCTGGACAGAAGGGGCATCACGGGCCCTCAGGGCTGCTGAGTCAGGCGTCCAGGAGCTGTTAGGGAGGCTGCCCGGTAGACACTGCCTAATAATTCACAACACACCTCGCTTCTGCTCACCCTCTATGTTGAAAGGAAAATTGGTGTCCATTTTCCACTTAACCATCAACTGCAAAAGTATGACTTGGATTCGTAGACTTTTGAATATCAGCACACTGAAATTTACTGAGAAGGATTTAGGGCTATCTAGAAGCAATGTTTTTAAGGGGGAAAAAAGGCACAACGTAGATGCTGGCCATCATGATTTTAGAAAAAATAAGAAAATGCATGCTTCAGTGTATGTGCGTGCAGGTCTAGACTCCTGGAAAGGCTTCACAGGAGCCTGTACCAACCATGGTCACCTTCAGGGTGAAGGGCAGGGAACACGACAGGTGTGGGCGGGGCTTCCAAGTCATAGGCATTCCCAGGTGCCTGCTGCTTTCTTTCTGTTTCCCTTTTATTTTTTAATTTTTTAAAAGATTTTATTTATTTATTTATTTGACAGAGAGAGAGATGACAAGCAGGCAGAGAGGCAGGCAGAGAGAGAGAGAGAGAGAGAGGAGGAAGCAGGCTCCCCGCTGAGCAGAGAGCCCGATGTGGGGCTCAATCCCAGGACCCTGGGATCATGACCCGAGCCGAAGGCAGAGGCTTTAACCCACTGAGCCATCCAGGCGCCCCTGTTCTGTTTCACTTTTAAACTGTGAGCCAGTATCAACTTTCCATTCTTATGCCAAAGCAATTAGCAATCGGAAAGAAAAATCTCCAATGAGGTATCCAGACTTGAAAAGCCAGTATGAAAGATTCATTGCACACGACAAAGCTTTATGAATTTTAAAAATCACAGGAAGAAGACATACTCATTGATGTCAGGGTTTCTTTCATTGCCGTAGAGTGGAGATCCAGCAGTCAGCGGTGTCTCGGGGCCTTTCGAGTTAGAGTGCGCTGGGCAATCCGGCCGCGAGCCTGGGCCATCAGCTCCCGCCCGCTGTGCCTCTGTCTCCCTCCCATAAGCTAGTTGTGTAATAACACTTGCCTCATGGGGGTGTTGCAAAGGTCATAAGAAACACGGAAAGCACTTAGAATAGCACCTGGGATGTAGTAAGTACTAGGTACCTTTGGAGACTTTTTGGAACCGATATTGATAATTGATTAGTAATGAAGGCCCATGGTGTCCCTCAGGGTTTGCTCTGTGTTGTGCATTCTCTGGGCTTTTGTCAAATGGGGAATGACACGGAGCCACCATTTCCGTGTCTTTGCCCCAAAGAAAATATGTGCTCTGCCGTTCCTCCCTCCCTCCTTCCTAACCCCGGATCTTTCTACCAATATTTTCACCGTTTCCGGGGTTGGGCCTTCGCCACAATGTCACACAGTATGCAGCCTGGTTCCTTTCACTTAGTCAGGGGCTGCGGAGGACACGTGCCATGGGGCCTGGCGAGCCAGCGGGTGCCAGACCACATCAGACCACGTGGGGCACCATGAGAATTTACTGTATTATCCCAAAGTGATGGAAAACCACGGAGGAGTTTTCAGAATGGTGTCCCGAGAGGAATGCGGTAGTGATTGGATAAGTCCGGGGTTTTAAAAGAATGCTCTGTGCACTTTTGTCCAAATAAAAGTGATTAAGGGAGCCCAAGCGGGCAGGGATGTGGAAACTCTGTGAGGCTTTGAGTCTCCCCACCCCCAGATAGCCCCGGCCCCGACTGGAATGCCTGCGTGTGCCCCTCCAAGGACAGGTACACGTCTGTCTGTGACAGCATCACCTGTCATAGCCAAACCCTGGAAATCCCCAGATGTCCACACGGGAGGATGGATGAGTGAACCGTGCGTGTTCCCACAAACCAGACAGGAACACATGGTGCGACCCCGTTTATACCAAAGGTTAGAAACAGGGAAGCGTGGGCTGTGATATGGGGGCGGGGGGAGGTTAGCATTTCCGCTGGGGCAGGGGCAGGGGAATGGCGTGGATGGAACTGGAAGGGGTTCCAAGTAAGTCAATCAGAGAAAGACAAATCCCATGTGATTTCACTCGTATTTTAATTTAAGAAACAAAAGAGAGGAGCCCTGGGGAAAGGGAAGGAAAAATAAAACACGATGAAATCAGAGAGGGAGACAAACCATAAGAGACTCTCAACTCTAGGAAACAAACTGAGGGTTGCTGGGAGGGGGGGTAGGTGGGTAGGGGGTGGGGGATGGAAAGATCCTATTTCGAAACAAGATCACATTCTGAGGCTCTAGGTAGACAAGAATTTGGGGGACACCAGCCAACACAGTGGGGAAGGTCTGCGGAGGGTCCTGGAGATCTGGGTTTTTATCATGTATTCCGATTTGGTGATACAATCACATGGTGTAAAGTAACAATGGTATGCGGGCTGTTCCTGGGCGCCTTGTCCCCGAGGGGTCCACCCCGGTGGTCCCTCCGTGACAGTAGGCAGAGCACCCGCTCTCTCCCTCATGCACCTGTGTGGTGTCTGGAGCCCACGGAGGTGTGCGAGCAGCACGAACCCGGGTGACTCACATGGAGGGTCGCGCTGGGCGGTCTGTGCCACCGGAGGAGGCAGGCAGGGCATGGCCCTCCCCTCCCCTTTCCTGCCAGCATCTCGGCCCCTCTTCTCTGCTGACTTAGGCACCTCTGATGAGACAGAGAGGGATGGTGTTACTACAACACAGTTATTTCTTCTGAGGCAATGAGTTATTTCTTGATTTGGGGGTCTATGCTTGCTTTGTAATTATTCATACTATTACAGGGTTCACGTTCATTTGTATCTATGTCATATTCTGTCACTGATCAGAAAAATAAAGAAGGCAAAATTTAAAGAGAGACTTAAGGATGGCTCGCTCTGGGGTTAATAGGGACCGAAGAGCCTTATTGCCAAAGGAATGAATCACTACTAGTGAATTTTCTATGGAGGTGGGAGGGTGGATGATGTGACAGAGCTTACTGTTTTCTCCCTCTGCCAGGGCTCTTGGATCCCAGCCTGTGGGGCACACTCAGGGGCCGTGTGTGTCTTCGGAAGGGGCAGAACTGGGCTGCAAGTGAGCCTTGCGGAGGGCGCCTGGAGGGAGGGAGCAGAGATGCGGCAGGGTGAAGCATTCAGTGTTAGCGGTACTGAAGTTTGCAGCTTCCTTTGAAATGAATCATAAAAGAAGATGGGCAGAGGGTCGGAGCGCGGAGAGATCTGTGATGAAGCAAGTACAGGAAAAACGAGTGGAAGTT
>NC_081564.1:2634741-2674868 GCF_022355385.1 Mustela nigripes
TGGGGTCGGGTCCCCGGCGTTCGTTGTACAACGCCAGGCTTTCTCCCCTGGGGTCGGGTCCCCGGCGTTCGTTGTACAACGCCAGGCTTTCTCCCCTGGGGTCGGGTCTCCGGCGTTCGTTGTACAATTCCAGTCTTTCTCTCCATTCACAATATGTCAGAACAAAACGGTGGGAAAAGCCGGTCAAAATTTTTAACCAAAATATTAGAACTAGAGGTTAGGTCGGATTCTGATGTTGTTCTGCAGGTGGATGGAACACTGCTACAGTTTGGAGAATGACGCGTTTGAGTGAACGAGCAGAGGCGGTGGCCCGAGAGGCTCCCGATGGCAGAGGAGGTGGAGGAGGTCCCGTGACCCCCACCAGCCTGAGTGGGGCCGTGGTCTCCCCTCTTCCTGTGAGACCACGCCTGTCCCACACCAGCAGGCTGCCCAAAGGTTTCAGATCTGAGCCATCTCCCCAAACCCAAACTCCAAAATCAAGACCAGGCTGGGAGAACAGATAAGCAGCTTGGCTTAGCTCTCCTGCCAGGATCGGGGGAAAGTGACTTTCCTCGGGTTTCCTTGAAGCCAGGAGTCTCGGCTGGTGCCGGGGAACGGGAGTGCAGCCGTCGGGGAGCTGGTGGTGCTTGCTTGGGGAGATGATGCAGGGGACCCGTCCATCCTGCAACAATGCAGACTTGGGCTAGACTCGGACTTGAGAGCGGCCTTGCCAGAAGGGCTGGTAAGGGTTTCCATCACGGGCGTCAGCCAGCTGTGTCACTCTCTCTCCTGCGTGCTGGGACCTGCTCCCCGTGCCTCCAGGGACCACCGTTCAACCCTATATCTCCCTGAGGGGAGTGCTAGCCTATCACTCCCATGTTCCAGGTGGGGAGCTGCTCCTGGTGTGCAGCTGTGTCCTGGAGCACACAGGTGGGGAGCACACAGGTGAGGCAAGCAGCTCATAGCATCAGGTCAGTAAAATGAGCCAGTGTCGGAGCTCCTGGTCTGCACCTGTCTGTCTGTTTGGCTGCCATTGGTGGAATATTCCTGGCATTTCCTTCCCTACAAGTGGGGAGAATGGCACAGGCATGGAAGGGAGCCCTCCTGTTCGGCGACTTGCCGAGGGGAGCTCCGTAGGAGGGAGGCCGGAGCAGGTGAGCAGATGGTCTCACGAGTGAGAGCTGGCCGTCCCACTCGCCAGTAAACCCTGACTGGGAAAGCCTGAGACAGAAGTCCCGGAAGGGCTGGCAGAGGTGACACCCAGCACACTCAGCCTGGGAGGGAAGGCTCAGTGCCGGGGACGCAACTAGCGAGAAGAGCCCATGATGTCTTTGGCAACGGGAATGGTGATGGGATGATTTAGTGTGTTTTCCATGCTACAGAGTCAAGCGCTGTCTTCCAGAGTCGCCCTGTGTGGTTGGACAGGTTGTGCACTGCAGGACTCTGGCGGAAGGGCGCCATTCGCACAGACGCCTCTGCCAGGAGGGAGGATGCCCTCTCCTTTCGGAGTATCTTCAGCGGCGGTCAGGCTCAAGCCTGGGGCGTCCTCTACCAGCAGGACATCCTGCCCAGACCCCGGCCCCGGCTACTTCCTGTGGCGGGCGGAGGGGCCGGCCCAGAGGAGGGCAGGCGAGCCTCTTGATGGCGGCTGCTGTATGCTGACCACAGGCGCGCCGACAGCGGGTCGGGAGAGGGACTGATGAGGCGAGGAGAGCCATTAACAGGAAGGCTCATTCTCGCGGCGTGGAAGATAAATGTGTGTTGTCCCTGCTGCTCCCAGAAGCTGCTGCTGCTTCCTTCCTCTGCCACGAAGCAGAAGGGCTGCCCAGGCACACCCTGGTCCTAGTGAAGACACCTCACCCTTGTTGGCTCGTCTGCCCGCATGCCGACAGCAAGCCCGTGATTCTCCTCCGAACACTGGCACCTGCGCAACGGAAGCTCATGCACTGGGGCCACTGAGTGCCCTCCGAGGACCCAGCAGGGCCAGGTCTAAGGATAAAATGTCCATTCTAGAATCACAGATGGCCACAGGGACGAGCCTGCCACGGGGGCCTGGGGGGGGGCGGGTCGGCCAAAAGGTGGGAACGTTGCATTGTTCTTGTGCGTTTCGTGAGCAAAAGTCAGAGGCGCTAATGTCCATCAGTGTGGCCTCCCCAACAGTCTCACGCTGTAAAAACGTGTCCCGCGTCCCTCACATTTACATGTCCCTCTAGGGGGAACAGGTGCCCCTATTATCTGGACCACAGCTGAATACACAGCACACCGAATTTCTCCGGAGCCAACGCAGGGTAATTCGAAGGAATGCTTGGGTTTGTGGGTTACTTTACCAGGAGCTGTCGCCCACCTGGGAGGTCTCCTCATGGGCACGGCGCCGAGCCGCTGCGGCCGCCTGTCTGTGCCCTTGTCCCGGGACCCGAGGCCTTTGTGGGGGAGGGGGGCGGGCAGGGTGGTCTACGTGTTGGTTGCCTCCAAGTGCCGGGTGAGGGAGCTTCGAGACGTTTCCTGGTGAGTCGTGCTGAAGAAGCTGCCCTTCGTAATGGGCATCACTCCCTTATAAATTTATGAGCACTGTATACCCAGTCAGGGACAGTAATGTTAATAAAGCATCTTGTAGGTGAGTTCTATTACCTGTGAGTCCCTTTCAGGATGTTAAAAGGAGCCTTGCGGAATATTCGTCAAACAATGCAGGTGCCATGAGCGACCAGCTTGAACCCGCGGGCTTAGTGAATTTGGTGCCACACTGGAGTCCACATCAGGACCCGTTGCAAAGTGGGTCTCACCTCCGTTCGTTCATCCGTGTGTTAGGGCATATCCACTGGACCCTGGGCACCGTTCCAGGCCTGGAGGATGCTGTGGATCGGAGACAGGTCTTCCCCACCACACCAGCTAGGCAGGGTGGGCTCCGCGAGGCCGGGTAGAGCCTCAGCCCACACCCCCTGTTCTCAGATACCGGTGGGTGCCCCGCAGGGCATCCTCCGCAGAAGCAGAAATGGCCCAGCATCTCGGCACCTGCATCTCGGGGCTCCCAGGCAGGAGGAAAGATCACAGAGAATGCGCGCTGGCTCTTTGTGCCCCCCTCGGAAGTGACACATGTCACTTCTGCTGTATCGGACCCATGTCACCCCTGGAGTTGGGCAGTGTCAGGACTGGGTAGGAGGACACGAGGAATGGAAGCCGGATCCGTCTCCGGGGATGCTCGGCCACCTCCCCACCCTGCAGACATCTTCGCGAAGGACCTAGAAGTCACACTGCCCCCGGCAAAGGCGGCTGCCTCCTTCCTGCGCCATATCACTGAGGGCACAGCTGGGAGGCAGGTGCGTCTGTCATTGGACCAGAGAGAATGGAATAGGGGGGATTGTAACTAGATACAAAGTTGCGAAGCCCCTGCTGAAAGGGGGAGCAGAGACCCAGGGGGTGCCACCGAGGCAGCGTAATACAGCAGCCATCCCCCGACTCCCCGCCCGGACCTGCAAGAACAAGACGGCCCCAGAATTACAAACACAGAGACAATGTCCCCTTGCACAGGTCACTGCTCTGCTGTCACGGGTCCCTCTGAATGTGAGGGGTTACCGTTGGGCGTGAGACCCAGAGTTCTGAGGAGGGGGCCCTGGGTGGCGGAACCCTTGTTCGGAACAGCTTTAACCCAGCGGCTTCCGAGAGTGTGGCGTAGAAACTGCACAGACCAGCCGCTGCCCCACAGCAGGTGAGGGCACTGGGGTGATGCCCGCAGGTCCCGGAAGGAAGTGAGAAAATCCTGGGAGGCAGAGCCCAGAAAGGTGCAGGGGACACATCAGACCTCTGCTTTGCAGGGTCGCCCCAAAGAGCCTAGCCCCGGTTGGAGCGCCAGGACAGTACCGGCCCTCCCCGACTCTTGAGGCCCTGTGTCTCCCGTGTCCCGTGTTGGAACTCTCAAGCTGGGCTCCGGAGCTGCTGCTTGGAGTGTGGGGGACACGAGCTCCATACCCCTGGGCTCTGTCCCTGCAGGAGCTCCACGGACTGCAAAGGGAACACAGACACTCAGGTCCAAAAGGAAGCACACGTCCACTTCCTCCTGACCTTGACTGTGCCTTCAGGGTCAAGACCATCATGCCATCCACAAGGGAAGGAAAAGAGCGAGACGCACATCTGGTAGTTTCCAGAGGGGGCTGCGTGCTTCCGAGGACCGTTAGAAGGTATTTCAAGGAAAAGCTGAGTGCTGGTGGCAGAACGGAAGTCAGTCCCGGAGATGCTTTCCCCAAGGATTCCGGTTTTCCCCCTTGTGTCTGTATTTTTGTTCGTGTACATCTGCACGGAACGGGGAGTTTTTTCTCCAGGAGCCCCAGAGGGAGATGCGCGTGAGTCTCTGTGCGCGGCTCTGGACGCCCACTTGGGCACGGGCCGGGAGGCCACTGTGACCCACGGCACCGGCCCCGTGTGGAGTCGTGCTGAGAACAAAGACAAAAGAGCCTTCCCTGAGTGCCTTCTTCCTTCTGACCAGGGGGACGCTACAAGTGGGAAACTGGGCTCGTGCAAAAGGTCTGGTTTTGGTTTTAAAATAACAGAGCCTCCTGGGAACTTAAATTTAGTGTTTTAGAAGGAAAATTAGGCTGTTGCACACAGATGATTCCAAAGATGCCAGAAAACCCGTGTGTGGTGACATAAACAAGTAGCCCACGTGGGCTGGGAGGGGTGCCCCTCGGGTGCTTCTCCGGAAGGGGCTCTCTGTTCTGCTGAGGAGCGTGGGTAGCTGAGCTCCCTGGGTGCCTCGGTTCTGAGCTGAGCCGTGCTGTTCCTCTGGCGGCTGACAGATGATAAAGACGGAGGCATGAGGCCCTGGCTACTGGCACCCACATGTGGTTTCTCTCGTGGGCAGCCAGCCTTGGCCCCCGGGCCCCTTGCTGTAGCTGGGAGGGGTTTCGCCAGATTTGCGCTGGACTGGAGAGCCCCCCGCCCGTTCTGTGCCCCTTCCTGCTCCGTCCACAGAAGCTGCTGCCTGGTTGACCTTCTGTCTCGGGGTCTGCTCCCTAGAGAGCTCTGCAGTCACACGGTGTGGTGCCAGGAGAAGAGGGCCAACATGGCCTGGGTGCGAATCCCAGTGCTTTCCAGCCATGCAAACCCAAACCGGTCACCCCATGCCTGAGTTTCCTGTTCTGCACGGTGGGCCTTGTGGGAACTCCGCTTTGCGAGGTGACCACCGGGGATGAGTCAAGTCCTTGCATGTAAGCCTTGGGCAGGAGCGGCAGAGCAGTCCTGGGCACCCACGCTCACCGCTGCCATGTGAAGCCCCATTGAGTGCTGGGGGCCCCCTGCCCACAGACCATCTCCTCCCGCAGTGGGAAAACAGGCTTTAGGGTTCGGCTCGGGCTGCATAAGGAGATACCCCAGCCAGGAGCTTACATAGCAGATGTTGATGTTCCTACAGTTCTGGGGCAAGAAGTGTAAGGTCGGGGGGCCGCCTTTCTCCTGAGGCTGCCGTCCTTGGGGATGGCTGCCTCCTCCCTTTGTCCACATGTGCCCCCCCCCTTCTTACGAGCACCCCAGGCCTCTGCGTGTCCTGCTCCTGACAAAAGGCCACATCTTATGACTTCTTCAAGGCCCTGTTTGCAAAAATGAGTCCCAACCTGACGCCCTGGGAGCCATGGCTTCCACAGAGGGAAATGAGGGGACACACAGGTGAGCCCCTGTCCGGGCCATCCGATTGCAGGCTGCTCGCTCCCTTTGCACACCGCTGCAGCTCTCTGTCCTCCGTGTGTTCACTGAAAACTTGCGTGTCCCTTGGTGGAAGCCTGCCTACTTCGCGTTAACGGATGCCAGTTGCCTCCCGATAAATTAGCCTAGCCTGGTAAGCCAATTTATCTTCTGATCCATTAGCCCAGTGAAACATGTCCCGCATGGCCATGGGAGGGTGTGCCTCAGTTTCTGCTCTGGAACATGAGACAGCAGTACCTACCCAACAGACATATGTGGAAGTTTATGTGGAATTAGGTGTGAGATGCTTAGCATAGTTGCCTTGCACATAACAAACACTCAGCAAATATTAGACCCTGCGCCTGTTGCTATCACTATTATTAATGGTGTGGTTTTTGTCCAGGATAAAGACTAATCTCAAACAGGTAACACCTCCCTTGAGAACTGGGTGCAAATATCCTGATAGGCTGCTTACTTTTACCAAATCTGGGTGGAGGGGTAGAATTCTAATATCCTTACCTCCAGCTCTTGGGTGGGGGGGGGGGGGGGAGGAAAGAGAAAACATCAGAAAAACATACATTTTACCATGAATGTCGGTGATATTTAAATAAGATTTGAATTCTTACAGCATTTGAACAGAAAAGAGAGATGGCATTAAATTGACTCAAGTGAGGGATTGTGCACAGCAGGGCCAGTGTTTGGACGGTATCCTCACCATGGCACAGGGCGGCTGCCTGGAAGCAGAGTCTGAAAGAGGGGCGAGTCCCCCCAGATCGTTCCCTCCCACCTTCAGCACCGTGTAGCGTCGTTCGGAAGGAACGGGCAGGTCTTGTCAGCTCACCTGGACTGATCGGTGTGTCCATTCATCGGGCAACAGTCAGGGAGAGGGCGGGGAAGCTGGGAGCCTGGAGACGGGACAAGTCCTGCCCATCTGGTTATTGCAGGGACTGCAGGATGCCGGAGGACCCAGGTGGGCTATGGGGAGGACCCGACAGGGGTCTTCCCAACTCAGAGTGAACCCAGCCTTCGGTCAGGTTGCGTGGAGCCAAGCAGGGGAAGGCCTGTGAGTAGGGGACAGGAAGGGAGAGCCATGCCCCGGGGCCGGGGGGACTGGTCTCCAGTGACCACTGTGACAAAGGACCATGAGTTTGCTATCTTAATGCAACAGGAATACTTTCCTTACAATTCTGGAGGCCAGAAGTCAAAATGATGCCCCCTTGGGGGCCCCTGGGAGTTCTGCTCCTGCCTCTTGGTGGGGGATGCTGGCAGCCGGCCCTCCTTCCCGAGTGGCCGTGACCCTGCCACGTCATTGGCTTCACCTACACGTGGCCTCCTCCTCTCTCAGGTTTCCCTCTGTGTCTCCCTTACAAGGATGCTGATGCCATTTGTGGCCTGCCCCCAAATCCAAGATAATCTCATCTCAAAACCTTTAAGTGAATGACATCTGCCATGTGAGTCTCCCCCCCCCCCCCCCCCTTTCTGGGTATTTTCGCGCACACACCCCTTTTTTGCTTCCCCCAGACAGGCTGGAGCACACTCAGAATCAGTGAAGGATGGGGCGGGCCAGCAGGGCAGCAGCCCCCCGACTCGCAGCCCGAGCTGAGTCATAGGCAGAGACCCCCAGGCTGAGGTCTGCTCCCCTGTGAGAATGACAACAAACAGGACCTGGCGTTTCTGGGTCCCCAAACCATGCAATTGTGAGCGTCAGGACCCCCAGGCAGGTGTTATGCCCCCAACTCCCCAGCACAGAGACTCAGGACACCCCCTTTCATTCACTGCCAGAGTCCTTCCTGGGTGGGCTCTCATTCTCTCCTCCGATCCCCACCAACCTCCCCAAAGCTTCCTCCAAGGTGCAGCCTTGCAAAGCCACGGGTCATTCTTCCCTGGTTTTCGCTTACTTCCTTTGCACACTGTTTCCATCATTAGAAAGCCATTAGCACAAGGCAGTGCTGGGGGAAGGGGTCCCCGAAGTTGGGCATCCTGGAAAGATGCTTATTTATAACCAAGACCTCTGGCCCCCAGGGCAGACCCCAGTTGCATTCCTGGCTCATTTTGTGTTTCCAGGAATTAGGATCTTCCCAGCACCCCTCTCATTATTTCATCTGCCTTCATGTGTCTTACTCACCCTGCCGCAGCCCACGGAACCTGTGAATTTGGTGCATTCCTTCGCTACTAATGCAGTCCTCAGGACATGTCTCTGCGTGTGGCTGGGTGGGATAGCTTGGCTAACGTGAAGGAACGTAACCCATAATCAGCAACTTCAAATGAGACAGTTCTGCTTGCCTGATGCCTGTCCCCGCAGCTTTGCGGGGGGCTCTGAGCTCAGCGGCGTGGCCTGCTGGGCTCCTGGCTGGGGTCACCACCGCCAGCAGTGCTGGCACCATGCTTAGGGACGGGAAGCCTGGGAAGGTCCTTCTTGGGAAATTAAATGTCCCCACGGGGAGGTGGCACGCAGCTCCTGCTCCCAACTTCTTGTCAGGAGGTTTCCGTCCCTAACAACATGTGAGCTAGAAGCACAGTCCCACTGTGCGCCCAAACTAGGGCCAGATGCTGCTGGCAAGACGTTGTGCCCCCTGCCACGTGCAGATTCTGGCCGTGCACGGAAACCCGGAGAAGTGTAGGGGTGGAGATCCACAGACCCTCCCGTCAGACAGCTGGTGCTCTTATTACTCGCCATGAACATTATGTGCTTGCACACACACGCACATGCATGTGTGCACAGGCACACACACAAACACACGCACGTGTATACCTGCACGCGCACCCATCTGCGCACACACTGCCCACATGCACTCACATGAATACATACACACATGCACGCACAAACACATACGCATGTATACCCACACACACAGACACACAACGTGTGCAATCGTGCACATCTGTGCACCTGCACATTCACACACGTGTGCACACATACACAGTGCGTGCACACAGACACATGCGTATGTATACGCACACATGCACATGGGTGCACGCACATGGCCGTGCACACCTGTACACCTGAACACACACACCTGTGTGCACGTGCGTGCACACATGCCTATGAACATGCACACTCAATGCTCATCTCGCATACATCCACACACCACACACGCAGACAGACATGTGCACACGCACGTGCATGCGTCTACCGCAGCACCCTGCCCTCAGCCCGAGTACTGCAGTTCCTGCCCGGATGGCGTGGCTCCACCTGCCCCTTACAGGACACTGCTTGGGTGTGGAGTCCTGCCTTCCCTGCTGCTTTCATCGTGTCTAGCTCCCCCTCCTTCTTACTACTCTGAGGAATACACACTGAATCTCAAAGCAAAGCAAAACATACCACAACATGAAGACTGAGCTCCGTACTCATCGGCTACCCCAGTACCCGCCCGGCTCTGTCTTCCGCTGCGGGGCAGGGGGTCGAGGCGGCGGGCCTGAGATGCTGTCCTACCCTCTTGTCCTTGAACCCCTCCTCCAACGAGAGTCACATCCAGGAAGCAGCCCCGGGCCCTGAAGACCCGACTTCCAAACCCAACCCCCTCCCTCCTCTTCCCTCTCCCCTCCCTCTCCCCCCCTTCCCCTCCTCCCCGTGCACCTGCTCCTCCTTCCCTTCGCCCCCCCTCCCTCCCCCCCTCCAGGCAGCTCATCTGCGACAATCAGCCTGATTTCCTGGAAGACTTGAAAGAGAAAAGCCCTGAGATTTCGGGCGCAGTGGCCAGGCCACAATGGGGACCAAGCCGCCTGCGTTGTTCCATCGGGCTGTCCATCCTGGCAGACACTCAGGAAGACAGCCTCCTCTGACTCATCCGTGGGCCTGGGTCCACGTTTCTCTCCAGGGTAGTCGCTGATCGTTCCCAGACGCCAGACGCGAACCTCCAGGCTCCTCTTTGTGTGTTTTGCATCCCGGCTGCCTAACGGGAGGATGAAAGGGGCCTTCGTCAGAAGTGCTTTTCGTGATGGGGAACTATGTGATCATTTCTGCTTTGCTTTCTCCATAGCCCTCCGAGCGCGGGGGGGAGGGGTGCATCCTTTAGGAATCCAGCCCGCAAGGCCATTCAGGCAGGGGTACTGCACCCGCAGGCCGAGGCAGCTGGGATGGCCTGGCGGGAGTCTGGGTTTCATGTTACCAGCTGTGCGTCCCTGGGAAGCATTACCGAACATCTCGGGGCATCAGACTGCCCAGTTGCGAACTGAGGACAAGAACCCCCTCCTCCTGGGTGCTCGTGTGTGCTGAGACCACACCTGCTGTGCTCAGCTGCTGGTCCGGGCGCGTGGTCAGGGCTCTCTGACCACACGGGTGCTCCCTCTGTGCTCACTTCGGGCTTGTGTCCTCGTCCGAGGGCCGCCCGAGCACACCGGCACAGGCCTGGGCTCCACATGCGTGTTCTGGAGGCACTGAGAAGCATTTTGGGCAGCTCACCATCCCGAGGCTTGAGGCAGAGGCTTGTCCTTGCCTTTTCGACCCTCTGGACATGCCTCCATCCTGCCCTGCATTGCCAGAGCCCACAGTGTGGCACCCCTCCTGGGTGGCCTTCCTCAGCCACAGCCGCCAATCTCCTTCCACTTCCCTCTTGTGAGGATGCTCAGGTGATCCTGGGGGCCCACCAGGACAGTCACCCAATAATCTGCCCATCTCAGCATCCTTAACTGAACCACATCTGCAAAGTCCCTTTTACCGAAAAAGGTTACACTGACAGGTTCCAAAGACTCAGGACCTGACGTCTTAGAGGCCACGAATTAGCCTAGGACACTTACCCAGGCCTGGTTTAAGATGAGAAGGAACACACACACACACACACACACCCAGATTGCTGGAAAGCAAAGACAAGAGGAGGAGGTTCTTCCACTGAACTTGGTTCTTCTCTCAGATGCCAGCAGGGAGGAGCAGTCTTGTACGGGGCAGGAGTTGAGAATGTGGACGGCACAGCCGCAGCCCCAGTGCCCAGCTGTGGCTCTGCCCCTTCCTGGGGGAGTGCCTGGTCTCGGGCTCCCCACTGGACAGCAGGAGCTAACACGTGCCTGTGTCTCCCTGTCCAGGGCACAGAGCCCCGGACACGGACTTAACCAGGGAGGGGCTCCAGGAGGCAGAGTGAGGGAGTGGGGCAGGGTGGGAAGGGCAGAAGGAAGAGACACCAGCGGGGCAGTGCCCTGCTGGGCTCACGGGGAGAAATCCCACGGGGCTCAGTAAGGAACCGTGAAGAGTATAGGTCGCAGCCACCCCCGCAGCTGAGATGGAAGTTCTCCAGAGAAATCCGTGCGGGAGCTGAAGAGCGCAGGACGCACAGTTGAGGGAAACCGAGCCGAGCTGAGCAGTTCCTGTGAAACTAGCCTCCGCCTCCCCGCAGGAGGCTCTCGGGCTGGTGGCTCTGCACACGGTGCCCCTCCTCCAGGCAGACCAGAGCTCAGCAGGCCAAGGTGGGCGGGCAGCATGCAGCACCCAGTGGCTCAGGGCACGGCTCCCAACGCCTAAGGGCCATCTGCCGGAGGACATGCAGCAGGAGAGCTCGGCTGCCTGGCTGTGGCACCTGCGGGCAGGCGGAAGAAGGGGTCCTAGGAGGAGCGGTCAGACCCCTACAGCATCTGCTGTTCCCACAGCAATGGCATATGGGAAGATCTCACCGCCTGCCTCTCCTCTCTCCTCTTCACAGGTGTCTGACAGATGTGACTACGTCTTCGTCAACGGGAAGGAGATGAAAGGCAAGGTGAACGTGGTGGTGAACTTCACCTACCAGCACCTGAGCAACCCCCTGGAGATGACCGTGTGGGTGCCCCGGCTCCCGCTGCAGATCGAGGTCTCGGACACTGAGCTCAACCAGATCAAGGGCTGGAGGGTGCCCATCGTCTCCAACAAAAGGTGGGTGTGCTAGTCACGACTTCCTATCAGAGACCAGAGGCAAACATGCTTCTGCTAAAGGCACATATTTGCAGGGCAGCTAATTTCAGGCCTGACTGGCCCCGGGGCTGCGATCGGCCCCCTCAGGACGGAGTCTGTCCCCGCCTCGTGGGCTGCCTTGCGTGTGCTGGCCTCGTCCTCTACCAGCGTTTCTCCTGCAGTTCCAGACTTGCAGAAAGTGCAGCCTTTCCTTCCCATTGGTTCCAGCAGAGGCCCTAGAGTTACGCTGGCCTCCCTTGGGCTGTGTGTCCGTCCCCAAGGCCATCAGTGTAGCGAGGACGTAGATCACACTGTCCGCTGAGGCTTTGCCATGACTCCTTGACTGGAGTCGGAGCACCTGGAAGAGGTCAGCCCCACCCGAACCGATGGGTCGATACTGGACGAAGGGGCCAGTTGATTCTGGGATGACGCGAATGACAGAGGTCCCCTAGAAAGACCAGAGAGCAGACTCTGCTGACCTGGGCAGCCCTCTGTGCCCCCAGCCCAGAAGTTCAGAGATTGCTTGGTCTCGGGGAGATGAGGTCAGAAGACGGTCCCCCGTGTGCCTGGTCCTTTACCCTGAGGTGTCTGCTGGAGGCAAGGTGTCCTTTATCCACACGGGCCACCAGGTACCAAGAGAATAGCAAGAGGTCAGGTTCTTTGTTCAGAGACACTGAGGACCAGCACGGCAGACACCTATAGAAAGTGAAAAGTGAGCGCACGTGGAATTAGAGTAGGGAGCACCCCTGGTGTCTTTGCTCAGCAGGGAGGGCACCGGCATTCCTCTGAGGGCTGCCCCTGGAGCTCCACCCCCATTAGTCTCTCTGCCTCAGGGGGAGGGGACAGCTTCCAGAATGCAGCCTGCGGGTCCCACACGTGGCGGGAAGATAGTTTCGGCAGTGACCCTCTATGGACCCTCTAGAGACCCTTCTGCAGGGTCTCTATGGCTGAGCTGGTGGGACCCTCTCCTTAGTTGCAGGGTCTCAGGGCGAGGTTAGGAGTGGTTCTTGGGGCTGCGAGCTGGGCGGCAGCCCGTAGGATGCAGCAGAGGACTGGCTTCGTCTGATCGTGGCCCATCTCCGTGTCAGCTCAGATCCGGCCACAGAACTGGGCTGTTGCTCAGATGGAGACCGCCATGTGCCAGGAAGAACTGGCTGGACAGAAGGCGTCAGACACAAAGGGAGCAGCTAACGTCTGTCCCCAAGCCAAAGTATCCCAGTCCTTTCTGTGCTTACTGTCCCGTTACCTCGAGTTCGATACCGACCGCCACGCGTGCTGGTTGATGGGGCCTTCACGGTCGCCCACAGCCCTGTCAGCTGAGCTGCACAATGCAATGACGGGTCCCCAGACTTAGGGGCTTAAAGCAGACGCGTATGATCTCACGGTGTGAGACGCCGCTGCGCTGGCTTCTGGCTAGCTCCACGGGGCTGCTCCCGACGTGGCGGCTCGCTTGCTCAGGCCGAGCAAGGGAAGAACCAAGGAAAGACTATGAAGCAAGGAGAGTCACGGTCTTTCTTAAAGCCGCATCCCGGAAGTGACACCCTGTCACTTTGGCTACCGTCTTCCGCGGCGGGAACGTTACTAGGTGCGGCTTGCGCTCTGAGGGGGGCGGGATTCTGCTGACTGCATTCTGGGAGGTGGGGGCCCCTGGGAGCTCTGCTGACCACACCAGCCCCTTCCGATTGTCAGGACCGGTGTCACCCCGTGGTCAGGTTATTTGGGGTCTCACCCCACCGGGCTGGGCTCCCCGCCCGCTCACCTTTGCAGCCCCTGCCGCCGGCCCCAGTCAGCACCTGCTAACCCGACCTGACCATTTGACAGGCCGGCCCGGGACAGCGAGGAGGAGGAGGAGGACGACAGGCGGGGGGGTCGCGGCTGCGCGCTCCAGTACCAGCACGCCATGGTGCGCGTCTTGACGCAGTTCGTGGCCGAGGCGGCGGACCGGGGCGGCCACCTGGCCCACCTGCTGGGCTCAGACTGGCAGGTGGACATCACGGAGCTGGTGGGCGACTTCATGCAGGTGGAGGAGCCCCGCATCGCCAAGCTTCAGGGGGGACAGGTCCTCGTCGGCCAGGAGCTTGGGATGACCACCATTCAGGTGAGCAACCCCCAGGGCAAGGGCCCTCTGTATCCGTCTGCCTCTTCTCTGCCCAGAGAATTGTTCGTCATTGCTTAGGACATGTCTTGCTAGAGTGAACCAGATTGTCTCCTGGATGCTGTCGGGGCTGTAAGGTTGTGACAAGAGTCTCGAAGCTCCTCCCTTGTTGCTTGCATCGACAAATGCTGCTTGGTTCTCCTGGATGCGTCGTGTTTGAAACCCCAGTACGCTGTCCGTCTCCTTGCCATGCTGGTGTTACCGTCGTGGGGAGAAGGCTCTGGGCCTGAGCCGGCCTCATGGGAGCTGTGGGCAGGGGCACGGCCAGCAGCTTCTCACTGAGCCCTCCGCCCCACTGACCACCGCCTGGTACCACAGCGTTCCATCCCGCCGTGATGCCACACAGCCTCAAGTCCCACCCCAGGCCCAGCGAAAACAGGGGATCTCAGAAACGAGCCAAGGAGAGGAACAAAGTTATTATGCCCCTCACAGTCTTGGGGGCAGCTGCAGCTAGGGACGGCTCGGGCAGGACCAGGATTTAACAGGAGGTTTTGGAACAAACACTCCCCCAAAACGCCATTCCAGGAGGTCCCGTGGGTTTAGTCGTCTACCTCCTGTCTGAGAACAAACAGCAGCAGCTCCCCCCAACTGGGCCACCGGCCTTGCCGTGGGGTTTCTGCCACAGCTGGGTGCATGGAAGCCTTGTCAGTGGGAGTATTGGATTATGCCAGATTTAGAGCACATCCACTCCAGAAAATTGGCTAGTATTTAAAAGAGACCATTGTAGGGCGCCTGGGTGGCTCAGTGGGTTAAAGCCTCTGCCTTCGGCTCAGGTCATGACCTGGGGTCCTGGGATGGAGCCCCGCATCAGGCTCTCTGCTCAGCGGGGAGCCTGCTTCTTCCTCTCTCTCTCTCTCTCTCTCTCTCTCTCTCTCTCTGATGCCTCTCTGCCTACTTGTGATCTCTGTCTGTCAAATAAATAAATAAAATCTTAAAAAAAAAAGAGAGAGAGAGAGAGAGACCATTGTACTCAAGGAGGAAAATAGACGGGTCTGAAGTGACCCGGGGTCACAAGCTCCAGGGATCTCTAAGACCAGAGAAGGTGACAGCGAGCAAAGCAGCCTGGGTGTGAGCCGAAAGACAGAAGCCCACCTGGGCCCCAAGTGCTGGGGACACAATAGGGGCCAGTGAGGAGTGTGGCGAGGGAGGAGGGGCTGAAGGTGATGCAAATCGAACACGGCCAGATGTTGCAGATTTCTCCAGAAAAGCAAAAAATCTTTCTGTGTGAAATTCTCTCTCTTTTTTTTTTTTAAGGGTGGCCATTAATTCCATTATGTTTTATTTATTTGAGGCTCCTGCAGGGCTTAGTTGCTTAGGCATCTCCCTTTGGCTCAGGTCATGATCCCAGGGTCTTGGGATCAAGCCCCGCATCTGGCTCCCTGCTCAGTGGGGAGCCTGCTTCTCTCTTTCCTTCTGCTGCTCCCCCTGCTCGTGCTCTCTCTCTGTGTTGAACACATGAATAAAATCTTGGGAAAATAAAGAAGTATTTAAAAAATAAAGTTTTATTTACGTCAAACCGAACGTATCTGCCCCCAAAACCTCCACCATTAACTTCCAGTTGGAAGATCTAAACCGAAGAGCTGAATTCCTCCCACGTGGGGACCGGAACCAGGAGCAGCATTAGCCTGGCCCACACGGGGTGGCATAAACACCAGGGCCATGACACAGGTCGGGGCTTCTAGTCGGGGGCGTGGGCTGGCTCCCCATGCCTCCGACGCAGACGCCGTCCTGGTGGGGCCACGGGTCCTGAGACCTTCTCTTCTTTCCTCCGAGCCCTCCCGAGCTGTGCATTCGCTTGTCCGCTTCCTTCCGGGGGCTCGTAACCCCCTGCTGTCCCGATTGTCCCAACCTGACTTAGAGACCGAGGTGGTATTTGGAAAGAATCACGGAGCCCAATACACGAATTTCAGGGGACCTGGGAAAACCGCCATCCCGACGTAGGTCTTTGTAAATACCAGCACTACCTCGCGGAGAGAAGCGTGTCGGGTATGTGGGGTAAAGGAAGCTGGAAGCCGTGTCCAGGAGGAGGCTGCGGGTTCAAGTGTTCAAACTTGAGTGAGGGGCGAGTGGGACAAAGTGTTGCACAGAAGCAGAATCTCTCCTCTGCAGGGTCGAAATGCCTTAGCTTGGTTTCCCCGGGACGCCACAGGTGTCCGCGGGAGAAATGAGACTCCGGGATGTCGGCACCGGTGGTGGGGACCCCCAGCTCTGTGTGCAGGCTGATCCCCCAACGCTCAGTGTTTCCCCGGGTGTGGCATGTGAGCTGTCGTGACGCGACTCCGGTGACACGCAGACCGACAGCCTCCGGTCAGCCGTGCACGTATGTCAGACAGAAACACGTAAATACGTCACTAGCCCATCAGAACCATTTCCCCTTGCTGCTGTGAAGTTTCTTACACCAGTTATTTAAGGGAAATAATTTTACATGAAGTATGCACGTGCACAAGTCATGGAGAACGCTCACGCAGCTCGGGACTCATGAGCGAGCCCTCGGGGAAGGACAACGTAAATTCGTCCCCTGAAGAACTGCGGGTGCCTGCCGGGTCGTGGGGTGTCACGTCCCCCCACATCCACTGCCTTGCTGTGACTTTAAAATTACATCGCACCTTCACAAGAGAGATACATCTTTGGGAAGAAGACGTCAGTGGAAAGACCCGTTCCTGTTCCCTCTGCCTCATTTGTGTGTCTCTGTGAGCATCACTTGTGCCGCAGGGGGAAATGCCGGGGCCGCTGAAAGCTTTTCCTTCCGTGTCGGTTCTGCCTTTCAGATCCTGTCGCCTCTGTCGGACGCCATCTTGGCAGAAAAGACCATCACTGTGCTGGATGAGAAGGTGACCATCACCGACCTCGGGGTCCAGCTGGTGACAGGGCTGTCACTCTCCCTGCAGCTCAGCCCAGGGAGCAACAGAGCCATCTTTGCCACCGCGGCGGCACAGGAGCTTCTGCAAAGGCCCAGACAGGTAGGGAGGCAGGGCTGGGCTCAAGTAGGTCACGCATCACATGAGGTCAGGCACCAGCTAAGTCACCCACCAGATGGGTCACGCATCACATGAGGTCAGGCACCAGCTAAGTCACCCACGAGAATGGATCACGCATCAGATGAGGTCACCCAGCAGGTGGGTCAGATATCCGGTTGGCGGAGGAGGGTCAGACATCTGGAAGAGTCCCAAGTGGGGCCAGGTCACAGGTCAGGTGGGGCGATTCACTGAGCGGGTCCCACATCACGCGAGGTCCCGCAGTGGGGTGAGGCCACACGTTAGA
This sequence comes from Mustela nigripes, assembly GCF_022355385.1. Classification (NCBI taxonomy): domain Eukaryota; kingdom Metazoa; phylum Chordata; class Mammalia; order Carnivora; family Mustelidae; genus Mustela; species Mustela nigripes. Next base: position 2,651,658 of record NC_081564.1, read on the forward strand.
TCGGTTATTTGTCTGGTGGAGTCACTCACTGGGGGTCCCACAGAACGGTGGGACCCATGTCAGGGGCATCTCAGCCTGGAAGGGGTTTGGGAGGCAGGCAGCTCTGTGGCTTATGCTTCCGAGCTGCCTTAGAGCCGCAAGAAGGAAAAAGGTTTCCCAGTATCAAGGATCACGGGCCCCAGGAGACGAGGGGCTGGACGAGGGCTCCACCCCCATTAGCCCCAGTGCCAGGAGCGCTCAGGCAGTCGCTGGGGCTGTCTCGCGCTCTTCCGCTGCCCCCACGGCCCCGGCAGGGGGAGGACGAGCCTCCGGGGAGGTGCCCACAGCCTGCTCCGAGTCCCTGCAGGGAAATGGGGCAGCAGGTCTGGGGCGATGGGGGATGGGAGGGGCCGCTCTCGCCGGGCTTGCGGTTTAGCTCAGGGCAGAGGCAAGGACCCCGTGGGGACGTCGGTCTGCGTCTCCTTTCTCTGTACCTGACGCTGACCCTGTGCCCTGTGTGTTTGTGTGTCAACGTGATGGTTTCCCACATTGCTGGGAATAGGACGTTCGCAAACACTGTGTGCGCTCCTTCCTCGTTAGAGGAGAGTTAAGCCTTCTCGGTTAGCGGGAACACGGAGGCGGTGGTGAACCTCGCTGAGCAAGGACGCAGTGGTCTGCAGCCGCTGGTGCTCTCTGGGGCTCGCGAAGTGGGACGTCCTCCCGCGGGGCTGCTGGAACCTCCAGCCCCGGTCGGGGGTTTCCTGGCAGCTTCCCTTCAGGGCGGAAGCCTTCCTGGCAGGTGTCCCCTCGGCTCTTCCAGCCCTGGCACCGCCGAGGCTGTAACCACGCTCTGAGGAGAGCCGGACTTGTCCCAGGGCACCCAGAGCCCTCGCATCTTCCCAGCCTGTCCCTGTCCCTCAGCACTCCACGTCCTGTGTTAGCGAATTCCTCTGCCCCTTCGCGGTGGTCTTTGCGGGCAGGGGCTTCGATGATGAAACCCTTGAACGTGGATGACTCTAGTCACAGATGCGAACTCTTGCCGGAGACAAATCTCCTTGTTCTCAGGGCCGGGTGCCAGGCAAGATACAAGGCACAGATAACAAAGGGGAAACAAGCCAGGGCTGCTTTCTGTCATCGCGGGATGATAAAATCAGGGGACCGCTGGCCGGGGCTCAAGGAGGCAGTGAGACGGAGTTAGAGGAAGGCCAGGGAGCGGATCCACTCGTGACATGCAGAGCCTACCGTGCTCGCCCGGGGCTGGCTCCGTACTTGAGTCACATGGCCCTTGTCGCCACGTGCACTTGGCTCTGACATTTCAGTCTCAGGAAATCCAATGGCTTTTGAGTCTCCTGCTCCGGTTTCCTGGCAGATTGGATGAAGCTGGAGAGTCGGTGTCCCGTCCTGGGGCTCTGGGGCTGTTTCTCAGCCTCATTCTGCAATTAGCAGCTGGTCCAGCCAATGCCTGACCCTAACCCTAACCCTAGGGGTATCTCGTGGCGGGGCTGAAGCCAGCAGTCACATTCCTACTTCCAGACGCCAAGCAACACCGGGTAGAAGTGGCTTCGGTCATACTTAGAGGTGCTTTGGTTGCCAGAAAGAGAAATGTACTCGAGCAAGCTTGAGATGTGCGGGCTCTGCTCCCAGGACCAGGGGCTCCAGCAGACCCCAGCTGCGGCACCTCGGAAGACGCAGGATGTCGACGGCCTCCCCACGCTCACACTGCCTGCCCTGAGCCTGCCTTCCACTGTAGTCCTTTTTCCTGTCCTGCAGTGATGCTGGACGCGGACATTCATTCATCCCTCATCACTGCGGGGCCCCGAGGTGGCTCCACCCCCCAGTCATCGTCCTGCAGCTCAGGCTCTGAGCCCATCTGTCTGATTTCACATTTGAGAGGGACAGAGAGAGACTCGCACTGGCCCAGCACCACAGAGATGAACAGCTTTGCAGGTTCCCTCGTGACCCCTTGTCCCCAGTCCAGTCCGCCGTGGCGCCGTGGCGCCATGGCTGGGTGTGCGGGGGCCACATGCCTCTCCAGGCTAGTTATCCTGGGGTTGGGGTGGAGTAGTTCCTCGGAATCTTGGGGAGGAAGCGCCAGTTCGAGGTCAAGCACAGCGACCTCTTCCCTGAAATTCAAGGCTCGCGTTCAATCAGGGAGTATCTCCTTTATTACGGTCTGCCTGGTCCAGCTGGTGCCAAAGGGAGTGATCTAAGCCACAAAACCAGAAGGCGAAAGATTGAGACATGGGCCACCTTGGTCTCCCTGTCTCCCCCGTGTGACCGAGGGGAGGAGGCCGGCAGACACAGTCCACGTAGGGTGTGTGTCTCCCTGGCTGGTTTAGCTCCCTGTCTCCCAGTCAACCCGGCGTCTGGAAACTCTTGCAAACCTGCACCCGTAGACCCAGATGCAGCGGGACCAACACCACCCAACCTGCGGCACCTCTGGGTGTCCCTGTCCAGATCAGGGGCCCTCATCTCCGTTGTGAGGGATGAGCGGAGACTCGGGATTAAAGCAGCATAGAAATAATGTCATATTTTCCCTTGAAATGTGTGTCGGTCGTAAATGATCCCACCAGCCAGTCCTGCCCTTAGACATGTAATTTATGGTGGCATAGACGTGGATCTTGTGCCCCTTAAAAACCCCGGCTTTCTTCTTGATCCATTCATCTGCTGATGGACATCTAGGTTCTTTCCATAGTTTGGCTATTGTGGACATTGCTGCTATAAACATTCGGGTGCACGTGCCCCTTCGGATCACTATGTTTGTGGAATACTTTGCAGCCATCAAAAGAAATGAAATCTTGCCATTTACGATGACATGGATGGAACTAGAGCGTATCATGCTTAGCGAAATAAGTCAATCGGAGACAGACAACTATCATATGATCTCCCTGATATGAGGAAGTGGTGATGCAACATAGGGAGTTAAGGGGGTAGAAGAATAAATGAAACAAGATGGGATTGGGAGGGAGACAAACCATAAGTACCCCTGGGGATAAAAATACATTATATGTTTATTAAAAATAAATATATAAATAAAAATTTTTTAAAAAGAGAGAAAAAAAAAAGAAACAGACCGGAGCATCCATTAACAAAAACAAACAAACAAACAAACAACAACAACAAAAAAAACCTGTCTTTCTTTCAATTCCTTGGGGAAGAAAAGCAGATCTTCTTATGGGGCGTTTAGCCCGGGCTCCCTTCATTCTCACGTCAAGGCCATGGTTGTGGTCTGGTTTCCCACCTCCACAAAGCAGTGAATGTCTTCCATGACCCTCATGCATCTGATCTCATTTCTGCCTGCTTAAAAGGCATTCCTTTGTTCTTGTGTTATTTCTGCCACTGAATGTCTGCCGTGCAAAGCCGTGGTCTTCCGTGAGCTGTGGGGCCCGTGCTTACTGACTTATTTTATTCAACAGGAAGCGGCCATCAGTTGCTGGGTCCAGTTCAGCGATGGTTCCATCACCCCCTTAGACATCTACGACGGCAAAGACTTCTCCTTGATGACCACCTCCCTGGATGAGAAGGTGGTCTCCATCCACCAAGACCCCAAATTCAAGTGGCCCATCATCGCTGCTGAAACCGAAGGGCAGGGGGCCCTGGTGAAGGTCGAAATGGTCATCAGTGAATCGTGCCAGAAATCCAAACGTAAGAGCGTGCTGGCCGTGGGAACAGCCAACGTCAAAGTTAAGTTTGGCCAAAACGATGCGAACCCCAACACCAGTGACAGCGGACACTCTGGGGCTGGAGTTCACCTAGAAAATAACGTCAGTGACAGAAGACCCAAAAAACCCTTGCAAGAGTGGGGGAGTAACGGAGGAAGGTACCACAGCAGTTCCTCCATGGGCCTCATGGAAGGGAGGGGGTCCACGACGGAGAGGTCAACCTTTCAGAGGAAGAGCAGTCAAGGAAGCCTTTTAGATGATGACAGCCATCTGCAGACCATCCCCGTCGAGCTCAGCAGCTTCCCGACCCCGGGCGACCCGCCCAGAAGCAACGCCGAGTCAGACGAGAACGGCCTCGCGCAGGCCTCCAAAGGGTTGACCGACTTGGAGATCGGCATGTACGCTCTGCTGGGGGTCTTCTGCCTGGCCATTCTGGTCTTCCTCGTCAACTGCGTGGCCTTTGCGCTGAAGTACAGGCACAAACAGGTTCCGTTCGAGGAGCAGGAAGGTCTGAGTCACTCGCACGACTGGGTCGGCCTGAGCCACCGCTCCGAACTGCTGGAGAACCACATCAACTTTGCGTCCTGCCAAGACGAGCAGATCACTGCCATCGACAGGGCCGTGGATTTCGAAGAGAGTAAGTATCTGCTCAGCACAGACTCCCAGAAGAGCAGCAACGGGCAGCTGCTCAAGTGTCCGGGCCCCGGCGTCACAGACGAGAGGGATCAGAGAGGCGAGCCCCCGGCGTCCCCTACCTCAAAGAGGAAAAGAGTGAAATTTACCACCTTCACCACCATCCCCTCGGACGATGGCTGCCCCACCGTGAACTCCATAGCGGCCGGCGGTGAGGACATGCGCTGGGTCTGCCAGGATCTGGACCCCGGGGAGAGCAGACCGCCGCACGGCTACGTGGAAGGGTTACGTGAGCACGTGTAAGCCAGACCCTCACGGACGCGGGCTCTCACTCACTCTCAGCCTTTAAATTTGGGGATGTGTGGCCAGGGCACCCCTGGGAAAGGAGTGACGTGACAGGACAAGATAAGATCGCCCCCATCGGCAGAGCCCCGGCAAAGGTCGCCGGCTTGGCTGGGTGGCGCCACGTCGGGATCGGGGCACCCATTCCGGCACCCAGCGTCTGGGCTGGTGCTGAGACGGATCGTGCCTGGCGAGATTTGTAAAACTTGGAAGAAAAATGAGTTCTGCGCCACCGAGCATCTGAGAGGTCCCAGGAAAGAACGGCCCTCCCCCGCCCCCCGTCCATCACCCTTTTTTCTCTTGAACCAAAGCCCTTGGGTATGGTGAAACCCAAGGGAGTCCAGAACTCACTCCTGCAGAGCCCAGAAGACGCCTGAGACTCGGGTGGGGTGCGAGTGGATGGACGGTGGGGACAGCGAGTTCCTCGAGCCGGGGTGCGCGTCCCTCCGTGAGCGGGACCGCGTGCTGCCGCAGGGACAGAAGGGCCGCACGTGGGCAAATGGGCCTCAGATATCTTTGTCACGAGATGCCGAGAACAAAGGAGCAAGCCCTCTGGGGCACTCGGGGCTTCCCTTTACTGGTAAACTAGGGATACAGGGCACAGAATGTCAGCCCGTTCAAGGAACCAGGCTTTTCCGGGAAAGTTCACCGTCTTCAAATGTACACTGCTGTGCCCCAGCAGCTGTCGAAGAGCCGTCGCTCATGTGCGGGCACGGGGGCCTGTCCAGCATCCCCCGTGGCTGGTGCATCAGGTCCAAGTGACACTCTGCCGTGGCCCCGCCAGGCAAACGTCACTCGTGTCCTTTCCCTGGAGAGGCTTGAGGATTCACGGTTCTCATGGTGAATTCAACACCCGGGGACACTCATCGCCCTGGCCCCTCAGGAAAGGTGGGGCAACCATTTTGTGATGGCCCCATGGATGGCCACACCGGGTGCCCCATCCACAGTGGCAGAAATAGATGTGGAAGAAGATGGAGTGTGTGGCCTGGGAGAGCCGGGGTCCCACTGTGCCACAGGGGGGCTGGGCAGGAGGCTTGGACTGATGGAGGGACCGAGGTGCCCATGCTTGCAGCGGAGAGGGAGGCCCTAGTCTGTCCGGAGAGCTTTTACGTCATTGCTTAAAATCAGAATGACTCTCAATGTCTCCCCAACCCCTCTGGACAGATGGGAAGCCAGTAGGAGGCAGATGAGGGAGAGATGAAGAGCTGACGCATTCTTGCCCCAGCTCGAGCTCCTGCCAAGGCCGGGCAGGGCGGCGGGACCCCTGGCAAGAAGGCCCCCGGAGAAGCAGGGGGGCGGGGGGGGGGGGGGGCGGGGGGGGGGGGGGTGAGGACGGCTCTCCCCTCTGCCATTTCCTGTCTCCGCTCTGCAGTGCTCTTCTCCGTGTCTCTCCTCCACTGTGTGTCCCTTCTCTCTGTCTCCCTGACCCTGTTTCTCTCCTCCCTCTGTGTCTCTCCGTTCTCTGCTCATCTCCTCCTCCTCAATGCCTATAATTGAATTCTCCCGAGATCGTGGGCGCCCCTCCTCCAGCTCACTCTTTCCACCTTCACTCCCACCAGCCCCCAACCGAGGTGCTCCCCATTCGCTCTAAGCCTGGGAATCCAGCCGCCATCGGCCACCTGCTCCTGTCTCCAAGTCGACTCACCCTGTCTGGTGGGGCGATGAAACTGTCACCCTTTCTCAATGACGGTCCTTTGCTTTCAGTAGCCCTCCTGATATTTCTTTCCATCTGTACCCGCGTGATGTCCCGTTTAACGCGGCAGCCGCTGCCTCTCCCCGATCCGTCTCCCTGCAGAAGGTATTGTAGATCGTAAGAATGTAATATATGTTTATACACTTACCGACTGTAAATATAAAGTTTGCATTCAGCGGCTTTATGGCTGTCCTTTGTCTTTCTATACACTGACCCCCTCTGCGGGGCCGGCCTCAATTGCAGATGGGCCTCCAAACGCTGTAGCTTTTGGTAAATGAAAATGCAGATTTAAGGATCCCGGCACAATCCAATCACACTCTTACGCGGTGTAATGTCGCTCTCTGCACCGAGACGATGTTGACACACGATGACAAAGTGTAGTGTGTACTAAGCATCTCTCCTTCAGGACCTGAAAGGACCTTCAGGTAAATCACATGTGCAGTTCTCTGCTAAAAGCCTGCTGACTGATGGCGGTAAGTGCGAACCAAGGCAGGCGAGCGTATATCCCGGCTCCCTCCGGGCTGCAGCGAGGAAAATTGCTCTGTCCTTTCCTTGGATGCCACACGTCCATTCAGATGTCAGCTCCCAGAGGTGTGCCCACGGTGGCTCTGGGCTGCAGGAAAAAGATTGACTTTTAGATTCCTCTAATAGTCAAATGCAGTCTGGAGACTTCTGCAGGGGGGAGGGGAAAAAGTGCATGAAATGCTTGTATCTATGCAACAGTATCAAGTGATGTATCGGTTACTTATTTACCTGGTGTTTACGAAGCAGCTACTGTGCACTTGGAACCGCTGCCGGCACTGGAGATGGAGAGTAACTATGCCAGCCTGCTCGCAGGGATGTCACGTCTACGCGGGTGGGGGGCGTAACATCCAAATAACTTTCAGATCATCGTAAGCTGTAGGAAGGATGATAAAGCAGGTTACAGAAGAGACAAAGACTGAGTCAACATCGAACACTTGGGCCATTTTACCTAAAAAAAAATAAATAAATCTGGATTTCTATCTTTTTTGAAAAGAGACAATTTGGTAAAATGGGGCTTGCAACCCAACTTGGCCCTCCCTTGGAACAGTGGCTTTGCTGTTGACACCTCCAGGCAGGACGCCCAGATTATCTCCCTGACTCCGAGTTGTGGTCCGTGTCACCACTTTCCCTAGAATAGGGAATCAGCACTCCCTGGTCATGTCTCTGCCCCAAAGTGAAAAAAGCAAATCCAGCCAGAGAGAAGCTGTGTGTCCCCAAGACAATGAGAGCAAAGTCTATTGCCCTATGAAAGAGAGAACAGCCCTGTGTGTCTCCCAGGAAAACACAGAATGTTGTCGTTTAACAAATAAGACTGGACATGGCCGATGATGTGGTCTGTGTGCCCAGGATTCAGGAAAGAAGGAGGGATCTGAAAATCTTGAAATGCTTTTCAGTGGGCTGCGTTTGGAAAGCTACCTGCTCTCTTTCCCCCCATCCACCTGCCCCCTTGTTTCCGCCCCCACGGGGCCCCCAGAGCCGCTGAGGGTCCCACCTGCAGACTAAGGCAGCAGGAGCCAGGGTCCTCCGTGCCCCGGATGTGGCCGGCCAACCATCGGTCGTCAGGCACGTTGGGCTGCTGGGGCCGCCTTCACAATCCCCCAGACTAAGGCTGGGACAACAGACATTTCCTGTCTGAGCCTGGAAGTCCAAGACCCCCGGTCAGCAGGTCCATTCCTTCCGAGGCTCCAGGCCTCTCTCCAGCTCCTGGTGATTTGCGGGCCATCTTTGGCTCTCCCTGACTTGTAGGTCCTTTACTCCTACTCTGCCCCCGTGTTCACATGACCTTCCCACACTCTGTGTGTGTGTCTGTGTCCAAATCCTCCCCTTGATCAGGAGACCAGGCATATTGGGAGTGGGGGCCCAGCCTCCTCCGTAGGACCTCATCACAACACATTGTATCTGCAAAGACCCATTTCCAAATAAGGTCCCATCCACTACTGAGAGTTAAGACTTCAGCCCTGAATTTGGGGGGGGGGGGGGGCTTTCGACCCATAATGCCGACCTCTGGCCCGAGGTCTGGGGAGCTGACTGCAACACAGGCCCGCCCAGCCCAGGGCAGGGGCCCACCGGGCTTGCATGAATGTATTTCCCAGAGGGAAACCCGTGCCCCCGCACGTCCGGGGTGTCCTCGCACAGCCACACCGGTCAGGGCTTTCATAGACATCCTCGTGGAAGCCTGGGCAGCTTGCGTCATAAGCTGGAGCCAAATCAAACCTGTCGTCTGCAAATTGTCATGACCCAGGCCTTGCTCACAGATGTCTACCTCCAGGCCTGGAGCTGGGGAAGGGGTGAGCCCCCACCTAACCCACAGGGGCTCCTAGTGGACAGTTTCCAACAAGAAGAGCAGGAGACTTTTGCCATAGCAGTAGATCTGGTCCTGTCACGCAGTTGACTCCCCTGGTCTTCCCTGGTCCTTTCCAGCACCCCCATCCTGGAACCGTAACCGCAGGACTCCAGGAAATTGAGGCCCAGGCTGAGGAAGGAAGAGCAAGGCTCCTTTGCAGATAAACCTTGTGAGTGCGCGGGAGAGACCCACCACTCTCTCGGGGCGCCTGGGTGGCTCAGTGGGTTAAAGCCTCTGCCTTCGGCTCAGGTCATGATCCTGGGGGCCTGGAATCGAGCCCCTCATCCGGCTGTCTGCTCCACAGGGAGCCTGCTTCCTCCTCTCTCTCTGCCTGCCTCTCTGCCTACTTGTGATCTCTGTCTGTCAAATAAATAAATAAAATCTTCAAAATAATAATAATAATAAAAAAAGACCCACCACTCTCTGGCTGGGTCCCCCTGCGGGTCCCTGGAGCCACACAGTCCCAGGGTCCCTGCCTCTTTCTGGGTGGGCCAGACTCTGGATTTCTCACGGCTGCTTTTCTCTGATGCTCAATCAAGTTTGACCCACCAGTTACGCTAATAGGTTCAGGGCGCCATGGTCCCTATTTGGTTTATACCTTTATTTTTATTTATTTTTTTTTAAAGATTTTATTTATTTATTTGACAGAGAACACAAGTAGGCAGAGAGGCAGGCAGAGAGAGAGAGAGAGAGAGAGAGAGAGAAGCAGCCTCTGCATTGAGCAGAGAGCCGGATGCGGGGCTCAATCCCAGGACCCTGGGATCATGACCTGGGCCAAAGGCAGAGGCTTTAACCCACTGAGCCACCCAGGCACCCCATGGTTTATACCTTTAAAAGCTCCTGCCTCATTTGACTTTGTTCCCCCTGCATCCAGAGCATTCCATGGCTCTTATGAGACTCTACTCAGTAGACAGTCGATGTTTGCTCAATGAAAATTAACAGGGTGACCTTTATAAAACATAAATCATGTCACTCTCGGCTTAAAACCCTCCAGTGATGCCCACACATCCTCCAATGGGGTCCGGAGTCCAGACCGTGGCCTGCAGCCCGGAGTGGGGCGGCGCCGCCATCACCCCACCGTGATCCCACCTCCACCTGCTGCCCCACTGAGTCCCAGACTCGCCAGTCTCCTTCCGTCTGTTCTTCCCCTAAAACAGGCTCATCCGCACCTCAGAGCCTCTGCCCTTGTTGGCTCTCCTCAGCATTCGGTGCCCGGCTCCTATGACGTCCCTTCCCGAGGCCTGCCCTGATGACCTTAGGGCAGCTTCATGCTCCTGTCCCGTCCCCACCTGGCCCTCGCCCTCTAAAATCCCCCCTTCTCCCCTTCATGGCTCTCAGAACATTCTGGAGCTGGGCTTTCTCAGTATTTTCCTTCTTGCCAGATGTGTGTCTTCCCTCATAGACTGTATTTCCAAAAGAGCAAGGACTTAGTCTGACCTGTTCTTGGCTGTATCTCCTGTGACTGCAACCACGCCTAGCAAGAGTCAGTAGCCAATGAGCATTATTGGATGGACGGATGGATGGATGGACGGACGGATGGACGGACGGACGGATGGACGGACGGATGGACGGACGGACGGACGGACGGACGGACGGATGGACGGACGGATGGATGGACGGACGGATGGACGGACGGACGGACGGATGGACGGACGGACGGATGGACGGACGGATGGATGGATGGATATGGCTGTGGGGGATGGGAGGACGGACGGATGGATGGACAGATGGACAGATGATTGGATGTCTGGACGGATGAGTGAGCAGACAGATGAACGATGAATGCTTTACGGAGCAGGGTAATAAAGGCATCATCTAATAAATGAAGTTGGTCCCCCAGCAGGAACCAGGAAACCGAAGTGCTGCCAGGGGAGCTGTAAAATGGCATCTAACGGGCGCACCATATGGATGGGACACCGGCATCTCCCTCTGGGCCAATAGGCAAGTCCAAATCTGGTCACTTTACGGGAGGGAAAACGAAGCCAGATGCAATTCCTGCCCTCCAGAGACACACAGACGATGCCACCTCTCCTCGTCTCTCGCTGTAGAGACCTTGCCGGCTTGCTCTGGAGTCTGAGCGGCTGCGCGTGCGGCGCGGTATGAAGTCAGCGTCCCCCTTCAGCGCCCCGCTGGCCGTGCTGTGACAGCTGGGTCGCAGGGTCCGCTGACGCGCACACCCACCCCACGCGCAGGAAGGGGCTCCCTTCTCTACCCCCCTCCCCAGTACCCGGGCATGTTTGGGCACGTGGTAGGTGGGGCAGTCACAGCCCGCCTTGCAGCGCTCTTGGGGCCACGGGACCGGCACTGACAAGGCCTGTGAAGGGTCATGACAGGTGTGGTCCCCATGGGGGCGGTGAAGCGTGAACAGGAGTCCCCCATCCTCTCTTTTCTCCTGCCATGGTGACCCAGAAGGCACGTGCCGGCCCACAGCTCAAGTCAGAGCAGCCCTGTCCCTCGAGGGGCCACGGCAGAGCTCCCCACCCTCACGCCCCTCTTGACACAAGATAGACCCGTGTTCCGTTCCACCGCGGCTCTGACGGTGTATTTATTACGGTGGCAGCAAGCTGGCTGATGGATGCGAGCTGGTAGTAGAGTGTACCCACTAGATACCTTGTTGAGCGGCTGGATTCCTGAGAGCAGACCTTCGTGCTAAGGTGGGAACACGGAGGGGCAAGGAGGGGACAGGATTCCTCCTGGAGCAGGCTTGGTCCCCCATCAGGGGTCCCTGTGGCTTTGGAGCCCCTGTGGCCTCGGCCTGGAAGAGCTGAGCAAAGGCACCACTGAGAGCATGTCCAGAGGCCTGACCTCAACCCCAGCTGGAGGAGAACATGGGGGACCCCTCGCCCATCTCTCATCACTGCTGTCAGCTAATTAGTCTGCTGAGAACTAATTAGTCTCTGCTTTGCTGTCTGACAGGGTCACCCTAGGGCCCGATTGTCCCCAGAGGGCCCTCTGCTGGCTGGTTGTCCAGCTGCATGGCCAGCCCCTTCCCCACCTGCCCTCCAGAGCCGCCAGGCAGCCGCAGGCCAGGCAACAGGACTGGGCTCTCCTGCGGCTCCTGATGGAGGACCCCAACTCTGGTGGTTTGGTTGCTGCCGCTGCTGCTCTTTGAAGACACCCCCTTTGCACACCTGTAGCTCAGAAGCTGTCGCTGCCGGCTGCCACGTCCCCGGGACCCCAGCCTGGCCCACAGCTGGGTCTGTGCTCTCTGCTTCACTATGCAGGGCTCGGCCACGGCAGGCAAGGCTGTCACACGAGAAGACCAGGATGCCTCGTTGGGATGGCTGCGGTGATCCCATAAGGACCTCCGTGGGACCTTCTCCTAGCAGCAAGTCTTACTGGTGTGGACACAGAAGGAGCTGTTAGAACAAGAACAAGTAGCTTGTGATGAAGGCGACCGACTTAAACTGGGCCTGGAGGGGCCCAGGGGCTTGCTTGTTGGCTGAGAGCCTGGCACTCACTCCCTCCCAGCCCAGTGGGTCTACAGGGCAGCGGCAGTGACCGAAGGTCTCCAGCCAGCACCTCTCTGAACCTTGTGCCCATCGACCAAAACAGATCGTGCTTTCTCCGCCTTAGAAGGGGAAGGTGCTACCCCCAAGAAGAGAAGGGCACCGGGCACAGTGGGAATGTTACCCCTTCCCAGGATGTAGAGAAAGTCCTGGGAGATGAGAGCCTTGTTTCTCTTTTAACCCCTTCCTTTCCCTCACAATCAGGAAATTGTAAACACAAGGATATCGAGTCATTAGATGAAGCTAAAAATCCCACTGATACTTCAAAATGTCCCCTGCCCCCTAAGGACCCACCCATTTCTACCATGTGGGGTGACTGTGGGCTCTGTCTGTCCTGAGGGGGCGTGATGGTCATGTCCTCACACCTTCCATCCCTCCTGAGCTCCTGCGCCCCTGGTGGCCCCAGACGCCTCCGCATGAGGTGGCTCCTGCTGCCTGTGTAGATTGCTACGTTCCCAAGGGGCCTTTTCCCAGCCATGACTGTCACCTACAATTCATGGTGGGGAGGAGAGGTACCAGGCCTGGAGGGACCCCTGGGGCAGAGCTCAGTCACCGATAGGCAAGAAGACTTCCCAAATTACATCCCCCGCCCCACAGATAAATAAACAAAATCGAAATCCTCCCTGTTTTAAAAAGCCTCAAGGAATATGCAAAACTCAGTGTTCCCCTTACAGTATTTGGAAAATAACTGTGGTTGAGAGACAGAGAGAGAGTAAGCCTGGGTTAAATAATGCGAACTGTGTGGAGATGCTTTTAGAAGCCCATATTTCCCAAAGCTGGGTGCTTCTCCAGGAGGAGGGATCACCGCCCAAGCTAACACGGGTTCATGATTCACTGCTGCGTAGCAATCTCCCCCAAACTTAGCAGCTTCCAACAACATATGTTTATTACTCACACTTTCTGAGGGTCAGACATCTGGGAGTGGTTCCTGGGGGTTTGTGGCTTGGGGTCTCTTGGATCTCTGGCTCTGGGGGAAGCTGGCTGCCATTCTGTGAGGTCACTCCAACAAATTTGAGCAGAGTTGAATGTCAAGGACTTCAAACAAGCACTAACCTTCCAGAAAAGTGGGCAAGCCCAAGGTTCATCATCTGGTTCCAGCCAAACTGTCCAACACCTATGGCCTCAACCAACATCTGATGGAAGACAGCTATAGCATGTTTCATGATCCAGCCATGGAAGTCATGTGCCACCATTTCTGGGATGCTTCTGATCGCACAGAGCGGTCTTATTTAGGATGGGAGAGAACCACACAAGGCCCTGACTACCTGGAGGTAAGAATCACCAGGGCCATCTTGGATGTTGAAAATCATGACCTTCTCAGGTCGGCTCTCTCCAACTCCCAACCAAAATGGCCTTCTCCATATTGATGAGCTTACATCTAGCTGCTCAGAAGACCACTCAGAAAGGAATTGTCTCTTTCCCAATAGCTCCAATAAAAATCCAGAAATAGAGTCATTGATCTGGCTTGGGTTAGGCGCCCATCCTTGAAGCAGTCAGCATATAACCAGGGGATAATGGGAATCCTCCACTGGCCGACTTTGACCCTCTAGCACTCCTCAGCAATCCCCTTGCCTTCAAATCCACATGGTCATCCTCATGGAAAATGTGGGTGAACTTTCTTATTTTCATAAAAAAGGGGAATGGATAGAGAGCAGGAGAGACCAACCAATGTCAATGAAGGCTTCGGTTAATGCCTAAAGAGAATGAATAATTTGCCCAGCTCAGCTCCTGGCCCTGCTTCTCACTCATCACGTAGATCAGTGAGCATCAGAGGTTCAACTTCGGGGCCTTTCCTGCGGGATGAAGGGGAGATGAGAGTCCATTGCTGCCTCTCTGTGGCTCTGTGGCATACTCACAGCACAGCAGACTCTTCTGTTTCTTCCTGATTTCTGAGATGCTTTCAAGTCTATGAAGGCTTGAAAACGATCCCCCTGCCTGTCTCCATGCTCCAGTAATAACTGAGACATAATCCATATGTGCACTTGAAATTGTCCATTTTTTGATGTATGGCTATACAAATAGCCTGAGCCCTGTGTGTCAATATGTAGATCTGGGCAGGGAGGATCATCTATTACCAGTAAGGACGAAGCATATCATACCCATGCTTGAGTGCCTCTGAGCCACTTTGCGTGGGAGGTTACGGATGTGAGAGAGCCTCATCTTGGGCTTCGGGCACAGAAAGTCAAGGGGATTGTCTCAGTCATGGCTTGGAAGCGACAGAGCTTATCTCCTGAGGCCCCACCCAATACTCGTTGGTTAGGGCTACGGGATTCTCCAGCCTCATTTCCTACTGATACCCCGAATTACTTGAGGATTACCTCAGTTGTGTACATTTTTGGTGGGACAGGAAAGGCAGTGGCTGACCTTCTGCCCAGAAGTCCAAGGTCTCCTAGATATTCCTTGACTTGGAGCCTTTGCATCAGTCCTAGGTGCCCGGCCAGCAGGTGGGCTCATGTTCTAGGCTTGGTTGACCACGTACCTGCTCTCTCCAGCCATTAAGTCTTAAACAAGGGACCCGAGGCCAGTAGAGGCAGATGAAATGCATCCATTCCATTGAGAGCTGATCAACCCATCCGTGCCTACTTGGGACCGTTCCTGCTTCCCAGTCTCCAAAGCTACCGCCTCCCTGCCCCTGTCCTTCTTCCCCAGTGCCTTCCAGAAAATGTTATTCTACTCGTATGAATGAAAGCTTGTTTCTTGCCTGCAACTGAGCATCCTGTCTGAGAATACGGGTCTTCCTATTTTATGCTTCCTGGTAATGACAGGGCATTTCTGTCCTCCTATAGCATTCAGGCCACAGTCATTTGGAATCTCCGATGCCTTATGCTTTGATGAAGTCCCATAACCGGGTACAAGCCAAGCCTCCAGGGTGCAACGGCGGACATGCATTAAATCCTTTCTCAGCTTCAGCATTATCGATATTTGGGGGTTCGATCGTTCTTTTTGGGGCATGCAGGATGGTTTGCTGTGCCCCGGTCTCTGCCCACCAGGTGCCTGTCGCAAACCCTTCCTTACCATGACAACAGAAAATGTCTCCAAACATGCCCCCCTCCCCGTCTCGTGGGTGGGAACATTGCTTCATGTAAAGAACCTCTCCTCTGCCGAACCAGAGCCCTATTCCGGCCCACGGGGAGAAGAAAAAGGCCGCGGGGTGAGGGGCGTGGGGCAATTTCTCTTCCAATGGACTTGACTTTGGGGTTGTACACCTCCCTTCTATTCACATACCATTAGCCTAGACTCGTCACCATGCCACCCTGAGCTGCGAGAGACGCTGGGAAGGGTCACCAGGTGGGCAGCCATGTGCTTGCCTCAAGTTTGGGGGATCCTTTTGCTAAAAACAAGGCAAGAAGAATGGATTCTGGGGTCGATGTGTAATATCTGTCCAGCCCCTCACTACTGCCTCCCGGAAAGCCCCTCTCAGGGGTCTTCCAAAGGCAAGTGCCAAGAGGAGCCATGGATTCAAGTGGCCCTGACTGGATACATGTGGAGATGATCGTGTGTGGTACACACACACACACACACACACACACACACACACACACGAATGTACTTACACACAATTTATGTATCTTCATATACATGAATGTATTCTATCGTGCTCCCCAGAGGCAGGGGAGCCTGGAACAGGGAGAGGTTGAGGAACCTCTCAGCATTACCTTCCATAAGAAGCCCACCGTTCCACACTGCGGTGATGTCTACGGGCTAGGAGCAGGGGTTGGGGGCCACGCGGAGGAGGGTCTGCGCTGGCTGCGAACACGGCCCCACTTCACAGAAGAAGCAATTAAGGCAAAGACGAGCACAGGCTTTGGGATCACACCGTCCCCGGTTGGAAGCTACGTTCCCCCGCTTCCCAGCTCTGTGCCCAGCTCTGTGTTCCCTTCCTGTCTCCGATTCTCAATCGTCTTGCGTGGAAAGTGGAGGTGGTGATGACACATGCGGCCCAGGCTCGGGGGGAAGGAGTGGCACAAGGAGGAGCATTGCCCAGCCGTAGTACGTGCTCAGTAAACGGGAGTCGCCATCCGTCTTAAGTATGTGCAGTGCAGCCTTCCGTGGACGTCGGCGAGTGCGTGACAGCCCTGGGCTGCGTCAGCAGTTCCTAAAAATCTACTGGGAGAGCATTTACGAAATACAGACTGAAAGGCCCACCTGCAAGAAATGTCAGGTTGGGAGATGTGGGGCAGGGTCTGGGGGGTTGTTTTTAAAAGCTTCCCCCCAGTTGATTCTGATCTATAGCTGGGTTTGGGAAGCAGCCGCCAGCTCTGAGACTCTATTCCAATTCTTTAAGGTCCCTCTCTGCCCTTTTATTTTCACGCCAAAACCCCAGTGCCAGTTCCTTCTCCGCTGTTAATAAGCCTTTCCGGCTCCGCGTCGTCCGTCCCCCTTCCAGGCTGATCGATAACTTCCCTCTCAGCACTTGGCATTCCCGTGCATGCGCTGGGCCGGTTCCCAAGGTCAGAAACGGGCAGGGGATTTTCTTCTCCCAGGCTAGCACTGACCCTTCCTAGGGGCTGGGTTCAGGACGCCCTGCACTAGCGAACGGACTGGCAGACATCTAACTGAAGGCAGCCCCGTGCTCTGGGGGGGGGGGGGGGGGCTGCGCGCCGTGGGACGGGGTCGGGGAGCCCCTGCCCACCGCTGCGGAGGTGCGCTGGGCATACGCGTCTGCCACAGACACGGCCGCGGGCCCTGGCGGCGCAGCCTCTGATGATGAATGAGCTTCCAGGGGCAGGCTGAAAGGGGCTCTGTTCTTGTTTGGGGCCTGCGTGTCGTTATTTAGAAACCTCACCAAATAATGCCCGCCTCCCCCCATAAGAGAAAAGATTTCCTCTTCAAGGCATACTGGGTCATCGCTGCTACAGATGGACCTGCACGTTTGCACGAGGACAGATGGATGGATGCATGGATGGATGCAGCTGTTTCAAGCCGAGCTCCTGGCAGCGACAGGACGGCTGGGAACAACCTAAGTGTCTGTCAACAGGGAAAGGGCTCAAGCATCCATGAGGCTCCCTCAAGGCGGGACCAGCTTCTCAGGCCTGGAGGAGTCAGTACAGTTCTCCGAGGCCCTTGAGGGCAGGTGGGGCTCCCCAGGCCTTCTATAGACCCACAAGCGTCTCCAGGCTCCTGGGTCAGTTACGCTGCTGTGTGCCCCACTGATGGCGTGAAGGGGCTCAGGTCCTTCTCCGGGTGTGCAGCATCTCCAACCTGACTTTGCAGCCCCGGCTTTCAAGAGGTAGGGTGGGTGCCCCTGACCCCCCTTGGAATTTGGGCTGGTCTTGTCATTGGATGGAGGTGACATCATGTCATTTTCACCCCAGCTCCCAAGAGCCCTGCTCCTGGTCACCCTCTGGAACCTTCTGCCTCTGGACAAACAGGCCCAGGCCAGCCTGCTGGGGAAGGAGTCATGGAGGCAGCAGAGGCAATGGCATGGTCCTGGCCAAAGCCCTGGACACTGAAGAGCCCGGTCAAAATCAGCAACGTCAGTCCCGGTTGAAACAACAGCAAGGCCAGCCAAGACCAGGAGGAGTGTGCAGCCAAAGCACGCGTTCATGAGCTAAACAAATACTTATTACTTTAAGCCATTGGATTTTCATGCTTGGATGTAATGCAGCAAGAGCAAAGTGATACACCTTGGGAGGGTCATGATGATTTCCCTAGTCGCTATAGGGTCGATGTGGTGTCCTCATACCACATAGGATCCTATAGGCTCCATGGTCATGTAGGGCCCATGGGGTTACACAGGGCCCTTGGTGCCTTTGGTACTGTGATGGTGTCCAGGGAACAGATGGGCCGCCGTGCCACCAGAGCCAGCAAAGAGGGCATTGTCATTGTGATTGGCTTTGGAAACATCACTCTGGCTGTTGGCTGAGCTGCCCACCCCCTGGTTCACCAGCATGAGGTCACGCTCGCAGGAGTGGCCACACTGTGTTACACACCAGGCACAGCTCTTGTAAACCATGTTAAAGGAATGAAGGTCATCCCCAGGACGTGGGACACTTCGTGTCCTGTTGTTAAGTCAAACACGTATAGATGTAAAGAGTAGGTCAGATGCTTGCGTGATGAAAGTCTGTATTGCCGGAAGGGTACATGAGAAATCAGTAACCACGTTTGGCTCTGGAGGGAATCAGAGGACGAAAAGCAGGGTGGGGAGCAGGGCAACCCAGGGGTTTAGGGCAAGGACTTGGGAGTCAGAATGTCTGGGCTCAAATTCTGAGCTCCCTGAGACTTGCCCAAGACGGCACAGCCCGTCAGTAACTTAGCCAGGATGGGTCATCTGACTGGCTGGCTCCAGAGCCTGCCTTCCAATCCCGTTCTGTACATACACGTGTGCACGCACACACTCTCACACACACGTGCAAGGTGACACGTGTGTCACCTTATATCTATGTGATGTCTAGTATAGAGAAGACCCACTTCATTTGAGTTCTTCCTTTTCTGTTTCTGTTTCCAAAGCATTCAGCTGTTTAGGCAAGGCTCGAACTTCTTGGTGATTCAGTTCAGTGCACCTTAGCTGAAAACAGTGTGTGTTCCTGGTGATTTATAGCTGCAGATTAAATGTCCTGTGCAAAAAAAGTTACCACATTAATTGCAGCTCCTCAATCCGGTAACTGGGCTTGGCTGGCGATCATGCATTTCTGACCGCGAGGCTGAGCCCAGAGCTCACTCAGCTTGGTCGCCACCACAATAAGCTCGATGCGGATGAACAGACCTGTCTGCAGGGCTCATTACCTCCCTCGAGGGTGGAGAGGGGTGGATAGCTCATCCTCACGCAAGCCCTCCCGTTTCAAAGCCGCTCTGCCGCGGAGGAGTCTGGGAGCAAGACGCTAACCTGCGTTTCCAAATCTGAAGATGAGTGGGAGGTTGACCAAGCTGAAAAGAGCTGCAGAAAGGCATCGAGATGAACTTAAGTGGTCTGGAGAACAGAGGCTGAAGCCTGGGGGAAACGGAGGAAGCGGTCTGATGTGTCAGGCTTACACGAGTCACAGATTCGGCAACGAATGCAGAGGATGAGTTTTCAGGCGTGGTTTCGGGGGTCTGGGCAGGGTGATACTCCATAAAGCCTCTCACTCCCCCAAGGGAAGTGACCAGTGTGTCCTGCCCATCCAGGGCTGCAGGAAGCCCCAGGTGGGGGTTTACCAAGCCTTCTGCATCCTCGGCTAAGTTACTCCAAAAGTACCCCGTGACTACCTCTCCCGATTTCAAAATCTGCTTCGGGTACACCACAGCTCCTCAATTTCACATGCCATGTGGAGTAAAAGATTACATATTTTACTATGTTGCCCGTAACTTACATGCAAATGACGGAGCAAGACAGGTGCACAGCTGTGCTCTACATCATGGTATCTTTGGACAGAAGGAATCTCGATTCCATAAGCTTTGGGAGGGACCAGGCACTGCAAGTTTAGCCAGGACCCACACGGAGGGACACAGCCACCAGATTACCGTTTAAAGCCCCAAATGTGGGCGCCTGGGTGGCTCAGTGGGTTGAGCCGCTGCCTTCGGCTCGGGTCGTGATCTCAGGGTCCTGGGATCGAGTCCCACATCGGGCTCTCTGCTCAGCGGGGAGGCTGCTTCCTCCTCTCTCTCTCTCTGCCTGCCTCTCTGTCTACTGTGATCTCTCTCTGTCAAATAAATAAATAAAATCTTAAAAAAAAATTAAAGCCCCAAATGTCACCCCCATTGTTTCCCAATTAATAGTGTGTCCGTCTGCTGTGCCATTAAGGTGATAGAACCGTGGAGCCTAATACTGTGGACAGTAAGGAAGTGGGGTTGCTGTCAGCAACCCTGTTGGGAGAGGCTGCTGAGGGAACCCCCAGTAACTGTTTTATTTAATCATTAGAATATTTATATAGTTTTATAACTTATAATAAAAAACAATAAGTTATTTGGAACAGTTCCTGGCACATAGCAAGAGCTCGATGAATTTGCCAAGTGTAGAGAGTCCCCTTCTTGTCCTTAGCCCCAGGATGTTTTTAAAATCTCTGCAACTTTTTCCCTGAGGCAAAGCCAATGATATTTTCCTCTAAGTAGATTGCTGGGGACGCCTAGGGTTTGGATCGCAGGGAACAGAAACCGACCCATTACTGGGAAGATGATCAGGGTTCAGAGAATCAAGGGGATGACAGAGTGCTAGATATGGCGTGTCCCAGCGAAGGTCACAGAGGCACCAGTGTCCCTGCTGCACCTGCTGCTCAAGAAACAGAATTCCTGGAGAAAGAGGCAGGTGGCTGACCCCTTGCTGTCGGAGAGAGCACCTCCGTCTCCCATATGCAGAACCACACCCAGAGAGGTGTCCGCCACGGAGCTCAGTGCCACCACCCGAAAACACTAAGTGCACGCTGCGGTGGGAAAGAGCTTCTGAGCAACGCTCTCCTGGAATGTGACACCCCACCCCCCCCCCGCCCAGATCTAGGAAGACTTCCATCCTAAGAACCTATCTTCTGCTAACTGGTGGAATCCAAAGCAAAAACTTGGAAAGGGTTGGAATTCTTCTTCTCGAACCTTCCCATTCCTTCTTGGCTCCTGGACTCAACGAATTACTAACAGTGAACACAGCCGTGAGGCTCCCTGTTTTTACCGGGGCACCCTTCAACTCAGCCCTCCGTCTGAACCTCTGCCTGCGACGTGTACACACTGGGGTGTTGTAAAAAAAACAAAACAAAACAAACAAACACACCCCCCCAAAAACAAAAAACCAGGAATGAGCTCTTGCATTATTCACTTCATTTATTTTGATAACAATATTTGGAGCCGCTTCATTAAATCTGCGTAGAGGGTGCTGCCATTTTTCTCTCTGCCAGCGTCTGTGTGACACCGATAATATAATACACAGAGGGTGAAAAAAGTTTCCTTAGAAAGGAACTGAAATTATTTAACTTGATTTATGGATTGGGGTGAGCTTTATTTTTTCTTCTTTTCTCCCCTCAAAGGATCCAAAGAGCATGAAACATTTCATTAGTGAACATCTCACCGCATTTTGTAACTAAATGGCTAAAGCAATTAAGCTGTTGTTTTCCTGGATGAAAAGAGACACCGTTTGGCTTTGTTTCTCTCTCTCTCTCTCATTCCCCACTTTTTTTTTTTTTCCTTCGAGGAGGCAGATTTCTCCAGGTAAAGCCAGCTCTGAGAGCAGAAACACTACACAGGCAGCACAAGTGTGCGCGTGTACTTGTAACTTCCGTCCGCGTGAGAGACAGGGATCTTCAAGTCCTCGGCGAACTTGCTTTTCCATCTAACAGAGCAGCCGCAAGACGGGCGGCTGTCTCACTCAGGAAATGTTGCTTTTTGACAGCGCATGAATTTGTTATCCATCGCAGAGAGAGGCGAGGTGAATGGGATTTTAAGAAACGGCTGTCAAAGTCCATTAGATTTAAAGGACCAGAGCCCCCGTTTCATAAGGGGACATCTGAGGCCCAAATAAAACAACAGGGCCCAATGTAAGAAGGCGAGCTGAAATGACAGAATGTCCGAATTCTGAACCGGGCGCTTATCCCATTAGACACGCTGGTTCTAAAAGTACCTGGAGAGTATCTGGAGGAGGAAGGCAAGGTGGGCGAGAACCAGGGTGTTCTAATGCCGACTTTGCCAGCCTTCAGGACAGGAGACGATTCTGAGAGTGGGAGAGTGTACGCCTACAGCGGGGGCTGCTGTTCAGCCGGTGTGGCCAGTTCGGTGGTCTGTGTTGCTGACTGCCACATCCTCTCTGATTGGTCGGTGTTAAAGGCTTCATTAAATATTCTGAACGTAACCCCTGCGTCTGTCAACAAAGGGCTGGTCAAAAGCGGGTCGAGTAGTCATGTGCGATTTTGCTACTCCTTTTCGGGGAGAAGCCGCGTCCCGAACCTGCTTCGAGAGCTTCGTTTCCGCTCCTGGAGGCAGGCGGGGCCTCCGTCGGGACACGGCTCCCTCCGCGGCTCCGAGGGACGTCCCCACCGGCGCCCTCCGTCCCTGCGCCCCCGCCGGGTCGGCCGCCTCGTTCGTCCCCGCGCGGCCCAAGGTCAGATGTTCGGCCCGATGTCCCGTCTTGTGCGACAGCCCGGCACCTTCTCCAGAAAGGCCATTCCTCCGCCGGAAGCTGGTCGAGGTCCAGCTCGGTCACCGACAAGGAGCGCGCAGGAAGCGCAGGGAGCGCCGGTCCAGAGGCGGCCACAGCGCCGGCGACGGAGGCGCTGGGCCCGAGAGAGGCCGCGGACCGGGGGGCCTGCGCCGGCGTCGCAGGGGGCGTCGGGCTCGCGGGGCTCCTGCGCTCGGGCGCCTCCGGGGTCACGGCGTCTGCGGAGGACGCGGTGTTGGCTCTGCCGAGAAGCGCGGCCTCCGGGCCCGCAGGGCGGGCGTGGCCAGACGCGGTCCCGGGGCAGGTGCATCGGCTCAGCCGCAGAGCCCGGCCCGCCCAGCGCTCCCGCGCGTCTCTAACGCAACGCACCGGCTCCCGCCCTTCCGTTCACGTGCAGGGCTTGAGCCTCATTGGCTCGTGACTCGGTCATGGGTCCGTCCCTGGGCCAATCGCGAGGGCCCTGAGGACGCCGTCTTCTGATTGGCTGAGATGGAGCCACACGCGCTCTTTGGAGCGTAAATCCCGGGCGGAGGAACCTTCCCGAAAGGAGGTGCGGCTGAGCGCGGCGTCCGGAGCGCGGCGTCCGCGGGCCTGGAGTCGCCGCGGGAAGGTAGCCCCGGGCCTTCTCCTCGGCTCTGGCGAGCGACGCCGCGGACTGGCCGGCGGCCGCTGGAACGCCCTCGTGTGCCCGCAGCTGCCCGCGGACGGGCTCTGGCTCCCTCGCTGGCTGCTGCGCGGCCCCGCAGACGCGGGTCCCAGCTCCGCCCGCGGAGTCTCCCCGGCGCCGCCAGCGGGGCCCTGACTTCCCGACCTGCTGTCCTCCGGTGACCGGACGCCGCCGAGGGTGTCCCCCCGGGTGACCGGACGCCGCCGAGGGTGTCCCCCCCGCCCCCGGGTGACCGGACGCCGCCGAGGGTGTCCCCCCTTACAGCGGGCCCAACAGGTCGGAAGCGCGGCGCCGAGGGACAGAGGGC
>NC_081564.1:2675268-2681047 GCF_022355385.1 Mustela nigripes
GCTGTGAAGTGTGTAAACCTGGTGATTCACAGACCTGTACCCCTGGGGATAAAAATATATGTTTATCAAAAATAAAAATTTTAAAAAAAAAATCCCTGCTTGAGGAAAGCAGAATGGCCAGCTGTGCGTCCGGGCCCCATCAGAGGGAAGGACCAACAGGACACCGCTGTGACTCATGGTGACCAGCTGGGGTGAGGAGCGGGTTTCTCCCGATTCCCCACTGGTCTGAAATTCCTCTCTGGGCCGTGTGTCTTTGCCTGATCTGAGCACCACAGACCGACACACGTCAAATCCCCAGCTCGTCATTAGCCAACTGAAAAAATGTCACATCTTTCAACAACAACAGTGACCTTTGGGGGGATATCCTGGTTGTTACTAGCAGCCGGCGGCTGTGAGGAGCAGCTCCTCTCTCAGGGGCCATTGGGCCCCCGGCAAAGCTGCCAGGCTGGGGCGCGCGGGCGGGGTATGTTTCTGGCCGTGGGTGCTTCTGAATGCACAGCTCGCAGACCCGACTGATGGGCACGCATGTCGGGGCTTCCGAAACCTAAAAAAAAGCCTCCAATTCAGAGCCTCCTGCCCTCCACGTCGGTGGCTTGCTGCCAGAAATCCCTGCGTTAGAGATTGCTTTCTGGGGTGCCTCGGGGGCTCAGGCTGTTAAGCATCCGACTCCTGATTTCAGCTCAGGTCACGATCTCGGGGTTGTGAGATGGAGCCCGTGTCTGGCTCCGTGCTCAGCGGGTCGTCTGCTGGAGAGTCTGTCTCCCTCTCCCTCTGCACCTCCTACCCCCTAAAAAGAAAAGAAACTGTTTTCAGCTAAGATGCTTCATGTCGTAGGAGAATGCGGTGTATCACCAGAGAAAAGTGACTCTAATCCGTTCGTTCAGACGGGGCTCGGTGAGACTGGCTGCCACCACCCGGCCAGGTGGCACACGGGACTGGTCCATTTCCACGTGGGATTGGGGCAGGGGCAGGAAGGGAAGGCATTAGCCGACGTCCCGGTTGTAAGTGAGCGTCTAATTTTCTGGAAATACTAAAAGGGGCTTGGTGAAAAACTAGTCAGGAGAACCCCAGAATAAAGGAGGGACAGTTAAATACAGCAAGTTCACTGATGCCTCTTCAGAGGAGAAGAAAACCATGTGGGTGGAAGGAAGAGCTGGGTTGCCCGTGCGGGTCGGGCGCGGGACCCGCAGCAATGCTCCCGCAGGGCTGAACGCAGAGACTCAGACGTTTGTTCTGCTGCGCTCCTGGGAGCGTCGCACACGAGGGCCGGAAGGTGCAAACAAGCCTGGCGTCTGTCGACAGATGAGTGGATCAGGGCAGTGGGGTCTGCGCTACAGCAGGTATCACTCACCCGCACGGGGAAACGGAGTAGGGATACCGGGCTGCAGGCCGGGGGGGGGGGGGGGGGGGTGGGGGGGCCGGGGGGGGGGGGGGGCGGGGGGGGGGCAGGAAGGCCGGGGAGCCAGAGTTTCTGCTGGGGATGCTGGATGCGATCTGGGTGTAGAGAGGGGTGACCGTTGCGCAACACCGTGGGCGTGCATGATGTCGCCGGCTTGCACGTTCAGGCGTGGCTAAATGAGAAATACTGTGTTTTGCGTCTTTTACCACAATTTAAAAAATGAACGAATGAGACAAAATGAAAACTGAAAAAAAATTGTTTCATTCCTTTTCTTTCCATGAGAGTTCTTTAATGTAGACAGTAGAAACTGCTTTGGAGTGATGGTTTTTTTTCCTGGTGGAGGCACAATGAGGCCCAGAGACTGGGCAGCCGGAGATACTTGTCTGAATGACCCGATCTGCTGCCTCCGCGTCAAGGCAGCAGGGCCGTGGTTTCTACTGTGTGTGCCGTCTGCGGGCTCCGCCTCACTCCACAGATGTCCCCACTGGGACGGCATCCCTGGCGGGCAGCACACAACCTTGTCCTCAGTAGCTTACCAGCTTTCAGGGCCTGGTGGCATCTTAAAGCACAGGAAGGACACTTGGGGACAACCATTTCTGAATTCTGCCCCAGGGCCAGATACCGCACGCTCGCAGAGCGCTCAAGGTCAGTCCGCGTTTGAGGACGAGACTGGTATTCCTGCCTCACCGCTCACCCACGGGGCGCTGGCTCTCGGAGGGACATGGGGCAGCAGCCACAGAGTTGTAAGTGTGGTCCCGATCTCCCGTGCATACTACGTCAGGCTTCCATTCCCCCCGAGTTCACGCTGACTCTGACCCTGAGAAAATGTGGAGTGTTTGCGCCCGTGTTAGAACATGGCAGGGGACAGACAGCACCAGCAGAGGACAGAAGTCCGCAGGCAGGCCTTGTGAAGGTTGTCCTGTGTGACATCAGGCCAGTGACCTTACCTCTCTGAGCCTGTCCCAGGAGGCAGCTACATTCTGAGTGGGACCGTGATAATGTCTCCTAGAGTGACTTCCTTCCCTGACTGTCCCTTGGACATACAAGCTTTTCCCCAAATGTGGTTTGTCTGCACCATCTGCCCCTTGCTGACAAAGTGGTGGCGTCCCGGGCACGGCCTCTACTATCGTCACAGCTGGCCCGGGAGAAAGAGCACTTAGCGTCTTCGTGGTGGAGATGAGGACCAGGAGGCACAGCAAGGTCAGGTGTCTTGTCCAAGGTCGTTGCACAAAGAGATGCTGGGGTCCAGGCAAGGTTTTCTGACGCTCAGGCGCATGCACGCCCGCCTTCCTCCTGTGACCGGAAGCAGGTGGCTTGAGCGCCTCCCAGGTCAGGCTCTGCAGGGTTCTCCTGGCTGGTCACTGTCACTCCTCAGTTCTTTCTCTTGTTGGCTCTGCCAGAGGGATGTTCTAAACCCTTTCCAGCTCCTAAGATGTCACGTTGATATCCGCTGAGTTCTTGTACGTGCTGGCGGCTGTGCCGAGAGCTTCTGTGCGCCCTCTCCAGTCAACAGGCTCTCACCCACCATTCCAAGATAAAATGACACAAATCTCTACAATTCACAAGTGTTTTATGTAGGTTTGCAGCAGAAGCGTTTCCCGGTCTAAGAACGAGGAGCCACTGTACGGGTTCGCGGAGCACGTTTGCTGCAATAATTTTTCGTGTCTGGCTGCGTAAATGTGACAACATGTCCTCATGGGGTGCAGCCCCAGAGGTGGGTCACAGCACGTGTGTCCCCGTGCAGGCGTGCGTGTGGGCCTGGCTGTCCGCCCGGCAGGCCCTCCCCTGCCCCGTGCGTCCGCTCCACCTCCTGCCCCCGAGCCCGGTGACTCCGACCCACCACCTCCCTCCTGCGAGGATCCGTTTCCCTTCAGACGGCCCCGTTTGGGAGCCTCTTGCATAACCTCGGGTTTCTGTTCGTTCTGGGGAAGTTGGCCTGTGTGTTGCCTTCAGACCGGCAAGACCCACGGGGCCTCATCAGAGCCAGGCCTAATGAGGAAAGATTTTCCGCAGAGTGCTGATTTATTTTCTTCCCTCCCGAGTGTGAGCCGTGTGGGTCAGAGTAACTTAGCATCTCTACTGAAGAGAAATTATGTCTCTACAGCTCCCCAAAGGACGATCGAGCCCTGCGTCTATATGTGAAGGCAGCCGCAGGACCGTTCTGTTCCGAAGCCCCAAAAACAGCACAGAGCGCGCCACCTTCCACGCTCGCGGCCGACTTGCTCCTCCTTCAGCTCGCCGTTCTCCGACGTCTCCAACTGCGATAATTATGCTGCTTAAGGGAACTTGTGGCCCTGCTAAAAATACTCACCACCGTTTCCATGGACTGCACTTGCAGGCGACACGCTCAAGGCTCTGCGGCCGGCATCCAAGTCATCGGGGAGCCCTCCGGGCCGCCGATGTGTCATTGTCCCTCCTGCGCCGCTGTCCTCCTCGAACTCACAGCCCTGCTTCCGGCGCCAGCGAGCGTAGGTGAGCCCAGGCCTACCCACTGGCGAGGGCACGGCAGGACACGCACCTGTGGGGGCTCGCCAAAACCCAGTTTCTTTTTTTCTTGGGACCACGGCTAAGCTAAACGTCCCTCGCAGTTCAGCAGAGCAAATGCCCAGAATTCGTTCGGGTCAAGGTGCACGGAAGCTGATGTGTGCCAGCAAAGGGAAACCTTCTAGCTCTCCTTCCCCGTCCGCCAGCTGAATGGAGAGGCCCCGAAGGGGAACAGAACCACGAGGTGGAAAGAAACTTGGTCCCAGCGTCACCACGCAGAAGGACATCTTCCTACACCTGCCCCGAGCACGAATAAGAGCTGGACCGGACTGTGCTCGTCACCAGCGCATCAGGCCTTGTCCGTATTCCCGTGCCTGTGTCTTCAGCTGGGATCCGGGCGCTGCCAGAGATGCCCCGCTTGAGATCCTGTACTCCTGCCCGAACCGGCTTGCCAGCGATGTGCCTCTTTGTTGACCCGGCAAAGACCATGTAGACTCGGTCTCCGCCACCAGCAGTATGTAGTCCAGCTGGGCCGTGTTCAGCTTCCATAGTCCTACCAGGTGACAAGTGCCAGTGTCCATGCCCGGAAAGGAACGTCCTGTCGGTTTTCCCTAATCCCGCTGTAGCCAAGAGAGGGAAGCTGTCTTCACGTCTGCAGCTCTCCCGGGTGTCCTGGGCTCCGACATTCTCCCACGGTCTTCGAGCCCATCCTGGAGGTTGCACTTGTACCTCCGAACCAGACGTCTCCCTGGCCATCTCTGGTCAGACATTCCCCCGGACGGGAGGGAGAGGCGACTCTGGCTGCTGACCCAGGCTTCTCGGGGCTCCCAGATGGTCCGTGGAAGATGCTGGCTACCTCCGCCTCGCTCTCGTCTGCGGAATGCTCTTGCTCCAGCTTCTTCCCCAACCTGTGGCAACTTGAACCTTGATCGGGGCAGAGAAAACCTCATCGGCTAACGTGTGTGTGGTACTTTCTTGGGCCAGCGGCCCTTACATGTACTAACACATGGTTGTCTGCTCCTGTTTCCTGGTTACAGAGTGAGCGGTGTCTGTCCAAAGTCCAGCTGTCTCGGGAAAAGGAATTCGAAGGGTGCAGAGGAGGAAAAAGAGCCCCTGGTATGCATGTTAACAAATATGGCTCAAGCGTTGCCCTGTGCCATTTGCTGCTCAGGCTGCTGGTGAGGAAGCGATCGGTGACAAATATCCAGTCTCTTCCCAGCCGGGATTTGCGTGCCGGTGGACAGAGAGACAGACCGCAAGCTCAGGTGGCGCGTGTGAGCGTGCGTGAGTGTGCGCACAGGGTGATGCGTTTGCTCTCCTGGTTCCGATTCTCTGCAGAACCCCGGCTTACGCTCTTGGTGGTCCGGACGAGAGTGGTTCTGCTTGAATGCAGGGAGCAGGAGAGGTGCCATCAGAGGAAGTGAGAGAAGCAAATGCGGAAAGAGGAAAGATGCAGTGACCGCCGTGAAATGAGCCGATCGTCTTGCTGATCCAGTGCAAGACGCAAAGTAACACCGTAAGGAGGCCAGAGGACAACTTTCGGAATGGGAGTGTCCTTAAGTAGGCGACACATGGGATCCAGGGTCCAGGGAGAGGGCTGGCGCTCGGCCAGAACGCGAGTCGGCCGCAGGAGCAGGATGAAGCGCGTGCTGGCCGGCGGGCGACGTGCGAGGGGCTCGTGACACTCTCCTCGCTAGTCCCGCCCTTCGCGGCCGGCAGGGAGCTCTGGTCTTCGGGCCCCCGAGGGCTGTCAGTGGGCACGGGTGGGGTCTTCCCCAGCCATCTTGACCTGCCGGACGCCACCGTGAAGTAGAGCACCGTCGGACTGCGGGGCTGCTTTCCTCTGGGTGGGTCCAGCACGTGGCCAGACAGCTGCCGAGTTGGGGGTAGTCACTG
>NC_081564.1:2681147-2777779 GCF_022355385.1 Mustela nigripes
GGGCTGGGGGTGGAGGTGAGGGTGGGGAGCACATGGGGATCGGCCGTCAGCAGGGGAGCTTCGGCCCTGTCGGACCACCCCCTTCGTTAGCGGGGT
This sequence comes from Mustela nigripes, assembly GCF_022355385.1. Lineage (NCBI taxonomy): Eukaryota > Metazoa > Chordata > Mammalia > Carnivora > Mustelidae > Mustela > Mustela nigripes. Next base: position 2,681,244 of record NC_081564.1, read on the forward strand.
CTTCCCTGGCAGTCCTTTATGCGTGGATGTAGAACCTAGGACCGGGAGGGAATTCCCGCGAGTGGTGATACAGCAAACGGATCTGCTGGCAGTTATTTTTTTAAAGATTTTATTTTATTTTATTTTATTTATTTTTTAAAGATTTTATTTATTTATTTGACAGAGAGAGAGAGATCACAAGTAGGCAGAGAGGCAGGCAGAGAGAGAGAGAGAGGAAACAGCCTCCCTGCTGAGCAGAGAGCCCCATGTGGGGCTCGATCCCAGGACCCTGAGATCATGACCTGAGCTGAAGGCAGAGGCTTTAACCCACTGAGCCCCCCAGGCGCCCCCTGCTGGCAGTTTCTGATAGGACAGTGCGCCCTGGGATTTTATATGCCTGCCTTAATTTTTTTTGAACTGCTGCGTTGTGGTTCCTATGATGTTTGCTCCTGCTGACTTCACTGTTCCCCTGTGAGCATCCTTGGTAGTTTCCATTTTGCATCATTAAAAATAACTTAGGCGAGTCTCAAAAAGTTTCAAAAATACCGCCACCTTCCACTTCCGCACTGTCCTCAGGAAAAAACACCTGTGCTCACGGAGAAGGGGTCACACTTGCCGGGGGTGGGAGCGGATCGGGATGGCAGCAGGGAATTTCCTGGGTCCTGATGATCTATCCATGTGTTAGAGTTCCTGGAACTACAGGAGAGAGAGAGCTTTGTTGTCGGTTAATTTTCTGAATACTGAATTTGTAAAAACTACCATTTCTGCAGCTGTGCTGTCCTGACGGTCTGAGCACTCGCAAAAGTGTCGTCGTGGAGCTGCCGTTCAAAAAAGGGGTCTCTGAGTCCTGGGGCGTCATATCTTTTCATTTTAGTATTTTCCACAAATTGTCTTCTAAAGTGATGACATTCATGGCTTCTCTGAAAGGCAGCGTGGCCGTAGGGACGTCTCCTGCCACGGAGTCCGCAGGAAACGTCAGCAGAGAGTTGGAGACCTCTCGGTTAGGCATCCTGCAGTGTCCCCAGTGTATCTACCCGCTGCTGTCCTTTCATATTCCTGGTCCAGCCTCACAACACAGGAACCGAGTGGGCAACAAAGCGGTAGACGGGAAGTAGAGCGGGGCCTGAAAACTCACGCGCGGCGCCGGCAGTCACAGCTGGCAGCATGAGAATCATAGCGCGCAACGGGCACTCATGGTGCTTCCCGGCGCCGGACAGATCGCCGTGCGTGCCCTCAGTTATTTGAGCCTCACAGCGAGCCTCTCGAGTAGGTTGCCTGCATGGCCCCATTTTACAGATGAGGACGCCGAGCCTTACAGCAGTCCAAGCAGTGTACCTGTTGTTAGGGCCGGCGGCCGGCACCATCGGGTCTCTGTGCACAGAGCCTGGCCGTGGTGTGCACAACCTTAGGTGGGCCCGGTGGGCCCGAGGTCAGAGCGCGGGCGCCCCGCGTGGTCATCCCACACCTGGAGCCCTGCGGCTTTAGCTGGATGCAGAACTCAGGGGGCAGGTGGAGGTGGGCATGGCGCAGGAGTAGCCCCCACCCCCCGCCCCGCACACCGCTGCCCTGGGGGAAGGCACGCTCCGCCGCGCCAGTCTTGCTTTCTGGAAAGTTGTCAGAATGAAATGTCTCAGTTACGTATCCACTGAGGTCATGTCACGATCTCCGAGTGAGAACTAGATAAAACACGGTGCGCGAGAAGGTTGACAGTAGCCTTGTAGCATCTCGGTGACTCCTCGAGATCTAGCCCGGGGGGCTCCTGCACAGTTTACCCCCGGTTTTGTTTGCCTGTTACCGCGTAACAGACGTGACCAAATGACCGTGACGTAACAATGAAATGGGTTACTTTCTGTTGTCATTAACTAATTGCAGTACATGACATTGTTTCCAACTATAATTTATTTTTTAAGTTTTTTTTTTTTTTTTTTAATTTGAGAGTGTGAGCGTGTCAGGTATGAGCGGGGGGAGCAGCAGAGGCAGAGGGAGCAGCAGAGGCAGAGGGAGAAGCAGGCTCCTGGCAGGCTCCCCGAGCAGGGAGCCCAATGCAAGACCTGCCCCCAGGACCCTGGAGGGATGACCTGAGCAGAGCGCAGCCGCTTAACCGAGTCACCCAGGCGCCCCGCTGATGTATTTTAATGGCTGATTTAATGTTTATGATTGTTACTCCTGAACCGCATGCAGACTGTGGCCCGGCTCACCCGCATGTCTGTGCTCAGCCTCCTGGTCGGCTGCGGGCCGGAGAGTCTGGCGCGGCTCAGCCGGAATGGTTCCTCCGCTCGGCGAGGCCTCTCCCCGGCGGCGGGCTGCCTGCGCTCATTCACGTGGCGGTTGGACAGGCTCCCCGAAAGTGATCAGCAGCGTGCAGGCCTTCGTGGGGTCCAGACCCAGAGCCCCCAAGATACAGGTTCTGCTGCACTCTGTTTGCCAACGCAAGTCAAAGGCCGGACAGTGCTTCCCACCCAGCGGCAGGAGGCGAGACTCGGCGAATATGTGGGCAAGGCCCGGAGGCCGCGTGTCCAGTCTTAGCACCTCTCCGTCCAGACTCCCCTCTGAAACTCTTGCTGATCATTTTAATGAAAGCCAAAGCGTGGAAAAGGGCACTTAGGCTTTCAGAATGGCAATTAAGGGAAATGGTTCATTGACACCTGATAAATTCCAGCTGCTCGGGCTCCATTTTAATCTTTGCTCCTATTCCCGGGGAGACAGTCCTATAAGGAAGCTGAAATGAGAAGCCCCGCACCACTGGGAGTTATTTCTACAGACTGCACACCTTGAAAGTAATGCGGAAAGTGAATAGGGCTAGCGGAAATGGAAGTTTGGAAATCTGTTCACACCGCCAGCTGAGAGGGCTCTCCTGCCTTCCTCCGGAATGCACAGACTCCTGTTCCTGGGGCAGAACCGTGCCTGGAACAAAGGTGGACAGTACATGTGCAAGCTGTCCCAGCTCTCCGATTCCACCAGGTCTTACCAAGAACCTGTTCAGTGCAAGTCAGGACCGTGCGCTGGAGCACTTGGGAACTGCCCGCCGAGTAGGATGGCTGCGATCACATGGGTTGACTGCTGGACTCTGAGTGACACACGGGGGCACCTGGTGTGAACGGGGTTGCAGGAGCCAGGAATGTGGGTTAATCAGATTGGGTCCAGGTGTCTCCCCGACCTCTTGACTTAGATGGCGCTCCAGAGACTGAATGCCCTGGAAGGTCCACATCGCAACCGCTGGAGCCCTGGGTGGGGATGCTGCCTTCCGTGGCCCAGCGAGACATGGTAGATGGGACTAAGTTAAAGATCCGGGACCAGGGGATTGTCCTGGATCAGCCCGGGTCCCCTGTGCTCACCGACGCTGAGAAGAGGGACATGGGGGTTCACGGGGAGAGGAGAGCTGAGGTCAAAAGGCTGAGCTGCTGGCTTTGGAGATGGAGAAAGGGCCCGTAAGGCAAGGAGCGTGGGCAGCCCCTCACACTGGGCAGGAACGGAAGTCATTCTCAGAAGCCTCCAGAATGAGGGCAGCCCTGCCAACGCCTTGACCTTAGGACTTCTAAGTCCAGAACCATCGAGGGTGGATGCTCTAAACCACTGAGTGTGTGGTCATGTGTTCCATAGATAGATCCGTAGGGATCCGTGCTGCTGGGAATGAGGGCGGATACTTCCGGATTAGTTTGAAAATCAGCCTCCCCAATCCCACCAAGGAGGAGCCCAGCACGGGGCTGAGGCGAGGGTCCCCGGAAGCAGACTGCATGTCTGGGCCCCAGAGCTCAGGTGAGTCACCCACTCTCTGTGCCTCAGTTTCCTGACCCACACGGTGGTCGGTAGTCAGGGCTCCTACCGCGCGGTGTGGACGGGAGGACTCAGTGACCGAGTGCAGGAAATGTGCTTCTGGGTTCCCGCACTTAAAAAAAAAAAAAAAAGGTGAACTATTAGAGAAGAAAATATGCCTGATCCTTAGGGAACTTCAAACCGTTTTGTTTTGGTTTTTAACAGAAGTAGAGTGGACACAAGGTCATGTCTGTTTCGGGTGTACAACATAGTGGTTCCACATAGTGGTTCGGTGCACTCTGCTGGGTCCACTCGGCACAGTGCAGCCCACCTGTCCCCACCAGCACTATCCCGATACCGCCGACAGGACTGCCTGTGCTGGCCCATTCAACCCCGGGCCTTCAAAGCTATTTTTAAAATAGGTAGTAGGGGTGCCTGGGTCGCTCAGTTGGTTAAGTCTCTGACTCTTGGTTGCAGCTCAGGGTCCCGGAATCAAGCCCAAGTCTGGCTCCCTGCTCAGCAGGGAATCTGCTTCGGGTTCTCCCTCTCCCTCGGCCCCACCCCTACCCGTGCTCTCCCAGGTGCAGGTGTGCACTCTCTAAATAAAATCTTTATTTATTTATTTATTTATTTATTTATTTATTTTGTCAGTGTTCCAAGATTCCTTGTGTATGCACCACACCCAGTGCTCCGTGCAGTCGGTGCCCTCCCTAAGACCCACCACCTGGATCCCCCATCCCCCTGAGCCTCTCCCTTCCCAAACCCTCAGTTTCTCAGAGTCCACAGTCTCTCATGGTTCGTCCGATTTCCCCCAACTCGCTTCTCCTCTCCATCTCCCAGTGTCCTCCGTGTTATTCCTTATGCTCCACAAGTGAGTGAAACCGTATGATAACTGACTCTCTCTGCTTGACCTATTTCCCTCAGCTTAATCTCTTCCAGTCCCGTCCATGTTGCTACAAAAGTTGGGTATTCATCCTTTCTGATGGAGACATCATACTCCATAGTGTATATGGACCACATCTTCCTTATCCAGTCGTCCATTGAAGGGCATCTCGCCCTTTCCACAGTTTGGCCACCGTGGCTATTGCTGCTATGAACATTGGGGTACAGATGGCCCTTCTTTTCACTCCATCTGTATCTTTGGGGTAAATACCCAGGAGTGCAATTGCAGGGTCATAGGGAAGCTCTATTTGTAATTTTGTAAGGCATCTCCACACTGTTTTCCAGAGTGGCTGCACCAACTTGCATTCCCACCAACAGTGTAAGAGGGTTCCCCTTCTCCACATCCTCTCCAACAACTTGTTGTTTCCTGTCTTGTTGAATTTTGGCCATTCTAACTGGTGTAAGGTGGCATCTCAGTGTGATTTTGATTTGAATTTCCCTGATGGCTAGTGATGATGAACATTTTTTCATGTGTCTGATAGCCATTTGTATGTCTTCTTTGGAGAATTGTCTGATCATGTCTCTTGCCCATCTTTGGACATGATCATCTGTTTTTTGGGTGTTGTGTTTGAGGAGTTCTTTATAGATCTTGGAGATCAGCCCTTTGTAGTGTCATCTGCAAATATCTTCTCCCATTCCGTGGGTTGCCTCTTTGTTTTGTTGACTGTTTGCTTTGCTGTGTGGAAGCTGTTGATCTTGATGAAGTTCAAAAGTTTATTTTAGCTTTTGTTTCCTTTGCCTTTGGAGACATGTCTTTAAAGAGGTTACTGTGGCTGATGTAGAAGAGGGTATGGCCTATGTTCTCCTCTAGGATTCTGATGGATTCCTGCCTCATGTTGAGGTCTTTTATCCATTCCGAGTTTATCTTTGTGTATGGTGTAAGAGAATGGTTGAGTCCAGTTTTCCCAGCACCATTTATTGAAGAGACTGTCTTTTTATCACTGTATATTTTTTCCTGCTTTGTCAAAGATTATTTGACCACAGAGTTGAGGGTCCATATCTGGGCTCTCTACTCTGTTCTACTGATCTGTGTGTCTGTTTTTATGTCAGTACCATGCTGTCTTGGTGATCACAGCTTTGTAGTAAAACTTGAAATCAGGTAACGTGATGCCCCCAGTTTTGTTTTTCTTTTTCAACATTTCTTTAGCAATTTGGGGTCTCTTCTGATTCCATACAAATTTTAGGATTGTTTGTTCCAGCTCTTTGAAAAATGCCAGTGGAACTTTGATCTGGATGGCATTGAAAGTATAGATTGTTCTAGGCAGTATAGACATTTTAACAATGTTTATTCTTCTGATCTATGAGCATGGAATGGTCTTCATCTTTTTGTGTCTTCAGTTTCTTTCCCGAGTGTTCTGTGGTTCCTTGAGTACAGATAATTTACCTCTTTGGTTAGGTTTATTCCTATCTTGTGGGTTTTGGTGCTATAGTAATTGGAATTGATTCTCTAATTTCCCTTTCTGTATTTTCATTGTTAGTGTATAAAAAAGCAACAGTTTTCTGTACATTGATTTTGTATCCTGCCACATTACTGAATTGCTGTATGAGTTCTAGTAGTTTGGGGGTGGAATCTTTTGGGTTTTCCATATTAAGTATCATGTCATTTGTGAAGAGAGAGTTTGACTTCTTCATTGAGAATTTGGACACATTTTATTTCTTGTGTGATTGCTGGTGCTAGGGCTTTTAGTACTATGTTGAACAAGAGTGGTGAGAGTGGGCATCCTTGTCGTGTTCCTGATCTCAAAGGGAAGGCTGTCAGCTTTTCTCCATTGAGATTGATATTTGCTGTGGGTTTTTCATAGATAGATTTTAGGAAGTTGAGGAATGTTCCCTCTATCCCTATACTGTGAAGTGTTTTAATCCGGAAAGGATGCTGTTTCTTGTCAGATGCTTTTTCTGCATCAAGTGAGAGGACCATGGGGTTCTTCTCTCTTCTCTTATTGATTTGTTCTGTCACATTGATTTGTGAATGTTGAACCACCCTTGCATCCCAGGGGTGAATCCTACCTTGTCGTGGTGGATAATCAATTTAACGTACTGTTGGATCCTATTAGCTAGCGTCTTGTTGAGAATCTTGGCATCCATATTCATCAGGGATATTGGCCTGAAATTCTCCTTTTTGATGGGGTCTTCACCTGGTTTGGGGATCAGGTAATTCTGGCTTCATAGAAAGAGTCTGGGAGTTTTCCTTCTGTTTCTATTTTTTGAAAACAGTTTCAGGAGAAGAGGTATTTCTTTTTCTTTGAATGTTTGGTAAAATTCCCCAGGAAATCCATCATGTCCTAGGCTCTTGAGTTTTGGGGGTTTTAGATCACTGCTTGTCTTGTTACTAGATATCAGTCTGTACAGCTTGTCAGTTTCTTCCTGATTCAGGCTTAGAAGTTTATAGGTTTCCAGGCAAGCATCCATTTCGTCTAGGTTGCTTAACTTATTGGGATGTAACTGTTGGTAATAATTTCTGATAATTGTTTCTATTTCCTTGGTGTTAGTCATGGTCTCTCCCCTTTCTTTATCATTTTATTAATTTGGGTCCTCTCTCCTCTTTTGGATTAGTTTGTCCAGTGGTTTATCGAGCTTATTGATTCTTTCAAAAAACCAGCTTCTAGTTCCGTTGATGCGTTCTACTGTATCTCTAGTTCCTATTTCATTGATCTCTGTATTCTTGATTATTTTATTTATTATTTAAACTGTATTCTTGATTATTTCCCTTCTTGTGTGTGGAGTTGTCTTAATTTGTTGTTGATTTTCCAGTTCTTTAAGGTCTAAAGAGAGCTGGTGTATTCTGGATTTTTCACTTTTGTTTTATTTTTTAAACATTTTATCCATTTGACAGAGATCACAAGTAGGCAGAGAGGCAGGCAGAGAGAGAGGGGGAAGCAGGCTCCCTGCTGAACAGAGAGCCCGATGTGGAACTCGATCCCAGGACCCTGGGATCATGACCTGAGCTGAAGGCAGAGGCTTTAACCCACTGAGCCACCAGGTGCCCCAGGGATTTTTCAGTTTTTTTGAGGGCTATGGATTTCCCTCTTAGGACCACCTTTGCCATATCCCATAGGTTTTGGACCAAAGTGTCTTTAGTCTCATTGGTTCCCATGAATTGTTTAAGTTCTTTGATTTCCTGGTTGATCCAAACATTCTTAAGCAGGTGGTCTTTAGCTTTCAAGTGTTTGAATTCCTTCCAAACTTTTTCTTGTGGTCAAGTTCCAGTTTCAGAGCATTGTGGTCTGAGAATAATCTCAATCTTTTGGTATCAGCTGAGCCCTGATTTGTGACCCATTTTGTGGTCTATTCTGGAGAAGGTTCCACGTGCGCTTGAGAAGAATGAGTAGTCTGTTGTTTGAGGGTGGAATGTTGGGTGTATGTCTGTGAGGTCCGTCTCGTCTTTCAAAGCTCTTGTTTCCTTATCGATTTTCTGCGTGGATGATCTATTCCGGAGAATGGCATGTTAAGATCCCTCCTGTTAATGTATTCACATCAATGTGACTCTTTATCTTGACTAACAGTTGTCTTATGTAGTTGGCTGCTCCCATATTGGGGACATAAATATTTACAATTGTTTCATCTTCTTGGTGGATGGACCCTTTAAGAATGATACAGTGGTCTTCTTTATCTCTGACTACAGACTTTAGTTTAAATGTGTGGGCTATGAGAACCGCTCCCCAGTTTTCTTCTGAGGCCCATCAGCTGCAAGATGCGTCTCTATCCCTCCACGTTCAGTCTGGGTGTGTCTTTAGGTTCCAGATGTGTCTCTGGTAGACAGCATATGGTCAGATTCTGTCTTTTTATCCAGTCTGCAACCCTGTGCCATTTTATGGGAGCATTTAGGCCATTCACGTTGAGAGTGATTATTGAAAGATAACGCTTTTATTGACATGTTGCCTGGTAAGTCCTTGTTTCTGTAGATTGTCTCTGTAAATTTCTGTACTGTGTCACTCTTGGGTTCTTCTTTTATAGAACCCCCCCTTAATATTTCTTGTAGTGCTGGCTTGGCAGTCACATACTCTTAAACCTTGGTGGTCTTGGAAGCTCTTTATCTCCATTTTTATTTTTTAAAGATTTTATTTATTTATTTGACAGAGCGAGATCACAAGCAGGCAGAGAGGTAGGCAGAGAGAGAGGGGAAAGCAGGCTCCCCACTGAGCAGAGAGCCCAGTGCGGGGCTCGATCCCAGGACCCTGGGATCATGACCTGAGCCGAAGGCAGAGGCTTAACCCACTGAGCCACCCAGGCGCCTCTATCTCCATCCATTTTTAAAGTCAACCTTGCTAGATAAAGTATTCTTGGCCGCATGTTGTTCTCATTTAGTGTCTGAATATGTCTTGCCAGCCCTCTCTGGCTTGCCAGGTTTCTGTGGACAGGTCTGATGTTATTCTGATGGCTCTTCCTCTGTACGTAAGGAATCTCTAACCTCCAGGTGCCCTCAGAAGCCCTTGTCTAAAATTAGGATTCATGAGTCTCACTATCAAATGTCTTGAGGTCTTTCTAGATTTGTTGATCTTGGTGGATGTTCTTTCTGCCTCCAGGACCCAAACGCTTGTTCCATTCCTCAGACTGGGGAAATTTTCATCCAGACTTATTATTATTATTATTCAGCTGTATCTTTTAGTCTTCTCTCTTTCTCTACCCCCTCAGGGATTCCAGTAATTCTGACTTTGGAACGTTTCATGGCATCATTGAGTTCCCTAATTCTGTTTTCATGGTTTCTAAGCTGTTTGTTCCAGGCCTCCACCTGCTCCTTTTTCTCTATCCATTTGTCCTCCACATCACTAATTCTATCGTCTGCCTCAGTTACCCTAGTTGTTAGGAGTACCTAGACTAGATTGGATCTCATTGATAGCATTTTTTTAAAGATTTATTTTTATTTATTTATTTGACAGAGATCATAAGTAGGCAGAGAGGCAGGCAGAGAGAGAGAGGAGGAAGCAGGCTCTCCGCTGAGCAGAGCTCGATCCCAGGACCCCGGGATCATGACCCAAGCCGAAGGCAGAGGCTTTAACCCACTGAGCCACCCAGGCGCCCTGCTTTATAGCATTTTTAACTTCTGCTAGGTCGGCTCTCACTTCTGCCCTTAGAGACTCTATGTTGTCACTAATGATTTTCTCCAGCCTAGCCATTGCCTGGATAATTGAATTCCCTTTCCAACATACTGTTTATGTACATATCCAGTAGCTCTGATGGAGAGGGCACAGTCTCTGAAGTTTTCCTCTGTTGGGTGTTCCTCCTCCTAGTCATGTTGGTGAGAGGTGGTTGAGGGCATGTGTAGCTGAGTGTATCTACCAAGATCCAGGCATCGTGCACCCTGGAACATTTTGGAGTGAGTGGAAGTCACCATCAAATAGAAAGAAAAAAAAGAGAAATAGAAAAAGAAAGAAAAAACCCAGCCAAAATGAGCCCCCAAAGTAAGATTTATAAGGTATATAAACAAAAACGAACAAAAATATCGACAAAAGTAAATGATAAGAGAAAGAAAGAACCCAGCCAAAATGAACCCCAAGGATAAGATTTAGCTAATACCAGGACAAAAACACATACACAGAAATGCTGACAGACGAAAAAGTCGGGAGGTTCGTCATATATCCTCGATGAGGACGGGGGAGGTTATTTCGGTTCTTCCTGGGTGTATTTTGATGTCTTCGCTAAAGGACTCAACTTTCCAGAGATAAAGGGAAACTGGCTTATATATAGGGGTAGTCTTGAATAGGGAAAAAGGTTTACCTTGAAGCTTATATCTATATGCATATTAGAAAAAAAGAAAAAAGAAATACACATGTATATGTAGCAAGAAGTTCAAGTTAAAAGGTTATGGAATATGTTGTAGTAAACCTCTAGTTGTAATGAAAAGTAGGTTAAAAAGTTAAAAGAACAAGAATCATGAGAATGAATTAAAGGGAAAAAAAAAGGTTGTATCTGAAATATACAGGTTTTAGGGCAATACTGGGAGCTTAGTATGTTGTTTTCCTCTGATACTGGGGTTTTACAGTTTTGCGGGGACACTGTGGGGGCTGTCCTCTGGTTCTTCCGCCTGGCTTTCGGGGGGAGGGGCCTGCCTCATTGTTTTCCCGTCAGTCTTGCTTGGGTTGAGTCCTCCTGCCCCCCATCAAGGGGCTGGCTTCTGTGGAAACTGGTTTTGAGGCTTTTGTTTTCTGGAGGTTTTTGTTCTTTGGCGGAGGTTTTGTGGAAAGAAAACAGTGCCTGGGCCTCCGCCTCAGAAAGAAGCCTCCGTCTGCTCCCCTCTGGGTGGTCCAGAGCACACAGACCCCCCCTGCAAACTCCGCTGAGCCGTGTGACCCCCCATAGGCCGTGCACACCCCCAGCCACGGTCTCGGGTTGGCCGAGGCGACCGTTGGTCTCTGCAGCCCCGTGTCACTAAACCCGCGAGCGACATTGGTCCAGGGAGCCCGCTTCCAGTGGCTGCCTGTGCGGGGACTGCTGGCTGGGGTCCAGGCCTATGCGGGGTGCACTCAGACCCCGCTGTCACGCAGGTCACAGAAGGCTGCCACCGAGGGATCCTGACCAGAGATCGCCGGGTTCTCCCAGACTCGGGCTGGGAGCGTCCGGACCCCCGGCCGGCGGTCATACCGGGCTCTCCCCGGCGCCGGCGGGGGTGCGCCCAGCCCAGCGGTGGTGCAAGCGGCGGAAAGCCGTGGGCTCAGGAACATGGACTGGAGCCCCCCCCCCCCGCCCCCCCGCACTCTGGCTCAGGTGGTCGCCGGCGGTGGCTGTCCTGGGTCTATGGACTTAGGCCCCTGCCCATGACCCCAGATACTACCAGTTGCCCTTGAAGATCTTTTGCTCTTTTTGGCGCTTTCAGCCAGACTCCAAGTTACTGCTGCTCCCCCGTCCCAGGGCGCTCTCCTATTGCGGTATCGCTTCCCAGTGGTCGGTTCTGCTGGCTCCCTCGGCCCTTGTTGTCCTCAGCCATCAGTCCGGTGCTCGGCGCTCGCCCGACGCTTCCCCTCCCGCCGGCGCCGTCTGCCCCCGCCGAGCTCCAGCAGTGCATAAGCCTGCGGCGCGGGCTGGTTTCCTGGGTGTGCAGGCTGTCCTCGGAGCTGACGAGTTCACCTTAGGGGACCGGTTGAAACAGCGCGTCCTGCGTCTCCACCTTCTTACCTCTCTCGCCTCCAAAAAGAACAAAATCTTGTAAAAAATAAAATAGCCGTAGCTGGTGTTCCTGGTACATATTGACATTTCAAATTCAGTCCAGGGAGAGGAGAACCTACAGGAGTTGCTGTGAGCCCGTGGGGGCCGTGCGGCTCTGTGTGAGCCCTGGAGCCGTGTGAACATGCGTGAGCCTGTTTGCACGCGTACATTCTGCCGATCGCTTACGTCACATTGGAGTTCTAGGTTCTTGTTTGATTTCCTCAGGGCCCCGGTAATAACTCGGACCTTCCTGTGGCATAAGGAGTCTATGAAAATAGTTCAGACTCACTGAGTGAATGTCTGCTAGAGTTTGATTAAAGTAAGCTTGAACTCTAAGTGATCTTTATCCAGAAAGCTGGTGCAGATGTGTCCTCCAAAGGGATATGCACCCCGGGTTCCCATCTCCCTCGAGCCTTGTAGCTCTAGAGCAGCCGGGACAATGCCCCTTGCGTCGGACGGATGCCGCCCTTGTTTCTCTGCGGAAGAGTATGTGCTCAGCCCCAGAAAACACACGCCACAGACCCCTCTCTTCCCGAAGGTGCCCCGACAGCACGGTCTGCAGCGCCGTGCGGGAGGGCAGGGTGGAAACTGCGCAGATGCGGTCCAGGTGGATAGGGTGCGTATGTGTTTGGTTTGGAACATTCCTTTCTTTTCCTCAGGGATGTTTACTTTATTGTGCTTCTGTTGGTGGTTACACACCTGGGAGAAGGTGAAGAGTGACTCCTGGGCTCACGCTCAGCACTGGTGGCCGTGCGGGCCGGAGCCAGGCCTGCAGAGAGGAGCAGCTCCCTCCTTCCAGCTCAGCGTGCGGCCCCTCCCGAGCCGGTGCCCCACCCCTCGCCCCGCTCACCCAGACCTCAGCCACTCTCAGGCCCTGTTCCCTCTCCTTGCCACACTCACCGCCTCCCGAAAGCGACTTTTTATACATTAGTTAGTGTGCTGCTGTACGGCTGCTCTGCCCACTGGAGTAGAACCACGCGTGAGGGCCAGGAGCTCGGCTTCGCAGGCTCCCGGCTGCAGTCCGGGTCTGCAGCAGGGTCTGACCCCGCTGAGGGCTCCGCAGTGACCGGCGGGCACCACCCCTGGGAGGGGGCGCGCGTGTGCCGGAGTCCCGGGAGGGATGCGCTCGAGCACGCGGCAGCTGCAAGCACGGTGGGCCTGTGGGTCGTCACCCGGTGGCCTTTTCGTAAGAACAAACCATGGAACCTCCTGCTCACAGACAGCCAAGAGCAAGGTCCTCAGTCACGGGTCTTGAGAACGAGCTGGAAGAATCCTTCCCCGACCATGACATGGGGCACTGAGACGGGGCGCGCATGGGCTTCCCTCCAACCCAGGAGGACAAGGGGAAGGGGACCCCCTCCCAGGATGATGAGATGACCCGGGATGACTTAATGGAGAATTCTCGGGTCCCGCAGGGGCACTAAGTAGTCGGTTTCCCCTGGAAGCCTCCATCGCTGGGACAGGCCTTCATGGGAGTGTTATGGGTGAAGGAGGAGCCAGAAGGCTTCCCCCACCCGCAGGGTTGTCGCGGGCCCTGCTCGGGGCAGGAGGGCAGGAAGGCCCGAGGGCGGAGGCTTGTGCGCACTGGTAACGGGACCGATGGTGTGTTTGCGGTGACTGCAGACGCCAGCGGCTCATGTGGCGGAGGCTGCCAGCCTCTGCCGCGTCCGCTGGGCGCTCGGCCCGGGGCTCGGAGTGCCAGGGAGGGTCCCCTCCCCGCTGGGCGGTCACAGCGTGGCTGCTTTCACCGCGCAGAGGAGGAGCGCATCGGCCCTGGGGCGCCGCACCTCACGGGCTGTTGACGCGGCACCTGCTCGCAGAAGCCCTCGAGGGTGTTAGTCCGAGCGGCCCGGGCTTCCAGATGGAGAGGAGCGGCTCAGCCGGCGGTTCAGGTCGGCGTTCGCGGCGCGCCCTGCTTTCTACCGGCCTCCTGCTTCCTTCACTGCTTCCGAGATCAAAACACAGCCTTAGCCCAAAGCCCAGGAAATGCTCCAACGACCGTGGCATTGGCTTTTGAGGATTTCAAGGCTGTTTGTGATGAGATCGCTCCACCGAGACACCCAGAAATGAGGGGAGGATGCCCGGCGTTTTACGCTGTGCCCTCAGCTGGCTTGTTCCGGCAAGAACACGTCGGCTCGCAGTGAGGGTTTGGACCTGGTGGCCCTGGAGAACTAGTCCCCGAGAAGGGGGGGTTGCAGCCTGGTGACGAATTTCCCTGTCCGGTTCCTTCGTTCACAACAACAACAAGAAGCCCAGATTTTAACCTACAAGGTAATACGTGCTTACTTTGGGAAACTGGAAAGCCACAGAGAGTCAGTATCACCCACAGCCTCATCACCCCAGCCCGCGTGTGGGCTCTGTTACAGCTCTGGGTCACGCGCGGTCCGTGTAAGTTCACGGGCTCCCGTCCCGCAAGGCCTCTGCCTCCGTGTCAGGTTCCGTCATTTCTCATGTGATTTCTTTTTTTATTATTTTTTAAAAGATTTTATTTATTTATTTGACAGAGAGAGATCACAGTAGGCAGAGAGACTGGCAGAGAGAGAGAGGAGGAAGCAGGCTCCTCGCTGAGCAGAGAGCCCGATGCGGGACTCGATCCCAGGACCCTGAGATCATAACCTGAGCCGAAGGCAGCGGCTTAACCCACTGAGCCACCCAGGCGCCCCTCTCATGTGATTTCTGAAGGCTGCCCTCTCATAACTTTATTAACTAATTGGTTATTTCTGGATATTTGCACTGTTTGAAATCATAGGTATTACAGTTAATGCTGTGATGGCTTTACCCTCCACTTACGTCTTTTTATCATCCCTGATTATGTTCTAAGGGTAAATTCCAGAAAGCAAAATTGCTGGGTCCAAGACTCTGTGTGTGTGTGTGTGTGTGTGCGTGTGTGTGTGCGTGTGCGTAGATTATATGTAACGTGTGTTTACATAATGGATATGTATATTATGTATATACAAAAATGCTTAATTGTATGTATATGTAATATATATAGTTACAATTTTGCTTTTTACTATAATCTTAACTATAATAAAATTAATAAATCTTGATGTTTATATATTTGGTTATAGCTAAAAATGATAGGCATAAGTGAATTTTTAATAGTTTTATTAATAGATTTTTTAAGTAGATGAAATTAAATTACTAATTTCATTAATTTTAAATTACAGACATTTTTATTTTTTTATTCGTGAACTTATACATATTATTTCATAAATATTTATACTCAAACTATGATACATTGTTATGATTTACAAATCATAATAAATCCATTAAATATATATTCTCTGTGTAAACACTTATATCCGTGGTCATTTGTTACAGCAGCTGTTGGAATTCATAGAATCGGCTTTCTCCCATGTGCCCCTGCACACGCGCTGTCCACTCTTCTGCATCTCACCGCACCCCCGGGCACTAGCCTGTAAGGACCAGCAGCAGGCCTGCTTGCCCTGTGCCTCCAGTGGGGCTCCTCCCAGGGGCAGGACCCGCAGGAGAACAGAGGTGCTGCTTCCTCTGGGGACTCCCCGGGCCAGGCTGGATCCCTCCACTAAAGGCAGCAGCTCCGGCCAGAGGGTCCTCTCTGGGTTCTGGTCGTCACCCCCTTCCGTGCTCCTTCAGGTAAAGGAGGTGCCTCCCCCGATATGCACCCCTCAAGGTGGCGTTCTCAGGCTCTGCCCACACCTGCATAAATAGCCCTTTTGTGAAGCTCTTCTCGAAGTTGGAATGACCATCCATTTCCTTTGGGACCCTGATGGGTAAATATGTGGCTGGGGATGGGTGTTCGCGTGGGCAAATCATTATATCGTTATGTCTGCCTTCATGTGTGTTCAACATTCTCTATGACAAAAGGTTTAAAAAATACGCCAGGAGTTTTAAAAAAACAGAAGCATTACTGCAGCCCTGGAAACAGAACCTCCAGGTACCCTTCAAGAGCATCCCGCTGCCGCCTTCCAACCATCCTCACGCGTGCAAGATGGCTGCTGGAGTGCCAGCTGTTGTGCCTGAGTTCTGAACATAAAGGGGAGACATAAAAGAAGCCATCTGTCTCTTGTAATGTCACACCTGGACAATTGTGCTTACAGAGTGGACTCGTGGTTTGTGTTTGGGATGGGCACATCACCTCTTGAACAAGATCGGGGTTGGTAGTAAGCAAGGAGAGAGCAGATTGGGGCATGCATTTAGCATTCCCCGACACCCTCCGTGAGTCCAGTTGCTGGAAGTCTCCCACCTAGTGGGTCTCTACCAAGGAGCTCTAACAAAGGCTTAGAAGGACCCATGATGGGGTTCTCAGTCACTGGTCAGGACCAGACCCCAGGATTCGGTGAAGGGTGACGCAGCCAGCACTATGCCCGACTGGACTCGGGCTTGGAGCTTTTAAACTCCACCTGTCAGTGCCCTGTTCCAGTGACAGTACCTCTTCCACAGCCTCGAGCACCCGTGGTCTTGACCGTCTGTTGGGTAACAGCAAGCTTCTTTTCATTGCAATTCAACCCAAAATAACAAAAGCAGAAGAGAGAATTTGTTTTAAAGATAGGAGTATCCCTGGGAACCAAAGGGCTGGAACCAGAATCTGGTAATTGAACACCTTTAACACTGTCTCTGTCCCTGTCCCTCTTCCTGTCTCTCTCTGTCTCTATGCCTGTCTTTGTCCCTATCATGGTATCTGTCCCTGTCTTGGTCTCTGTCCCTGTCTGTCTGCATTTCTCATTTTGCTCTTCTCTGTTGCATTCTTCCCTCCTCTTCTGAGCTCCGAATTCTCAGAGATTCTGATTGCCTGATGTGGATCAGATGTTCGTTCCTGGACCAAATGACTGGCCAGAGGAAGACTGCACGGTATACATGTGTGTACATGACGTGTACTACGTCTCTGTCTCTGGTCACAATCAGTTGAGGAGCCTCCGCCTCCCTTGCTGCGTCCTGCGTTGCTGACGAGACTCGATCCGCTCACGTCGGCAGGCCTTCCTCTGCTTCCACACACCCGTCTCCCCGCGTGTACGACGGGGATCATAAGATCTCCTGACTCTCGGGATCATGGTGAGGCGAAATCAACAGGAAACACCCAGAATCATGCCCGGCTCACAGTGCGCTCTCCGCAGCGTCTGGGATTGTTCTCAGAATCTTGTATATAGGTTGAAACTCGACCATCCCAGAGTGCGACCCCTTCCTCTCCCCCGGTCCCTGGTGCTGTGTAACCACGTTCCCAGCTTTGGCAAATTTGATGCTTTACCGTGGGCCGCCTGCCCCAGTGTGGACATGCCTTGCCCTGGACAAGCCAGTGATCTGCCTGAGTCACCTGGCCGCGCCCTCCTGCCTCCCTGGCCACACCCCCTCCAGCCAGTCTAGAGGCGCACCCCAGCGCTTTTGGGCTCCCAGACTCAGGGCACTATTGGCCTGTTCCAGTGAGTCCAGACAACCAGAGACCTTTGCTATATCCCGGGGCCTATGGGAATGACTCACACTGGCCAGCCCAGTCCTGTTGTCCCTGGTTAGCCCATTCCTTCCCGGGAGGGGGCCCCGTAAAGGCTCCTGCTGCCTCCCCCCACCCTTGTAAGCCCTGGAGGCAGGGCGTGCCCCCGCCTTCGGAAACTGTTGGAAGATATCTAGCTGATCAGTTGGTTTTACCCTACCTCAGAGGTTCTGTTAATGCCCGTGTTCTGTTTTCATTTTTACTTTTATTTTTTAAAAGATTTTATTTATTTGTCAGACAGAGAGAGAGAGAGAGTGAGCGCTTCCTGCCAAGCAGAGAGCCCGATGCGGGGCCTGATCCCAGGACCCTGAGATCATGATCTGAGCCGAAGGCAGAGGCTTAACCCACTGAGCCACCCAGGCACCCCAATGCCGGTGGTTTAGAAGGTGTTCTATAAAAGGTCACATCTTTCCTGCTCCAATGTCATGGGGGAGCCAGGATGTGGCTCTGGGGCCCAACATTCTGCAGGGGCTCCAGGAGGAGGGTCTGGAATTTAATTCCTGCCCCGGGCAGGGCTCTCTATCCCCCTTGGGCGTCCAGCCGCGGGCTCTGCTGCAGGCCTGCTCCCTCCCTAAGCCCCACACCCCCACTCCTCACCCAGTTCTTTCTAATCTGATTATTCAAGCATGCCTCCGGTCCTTCAGGATTTTGCTGCTGATACTTGCCTAGACCTTGCATTTGGAACCTTCAAGCCTTTCTATTCCAAACACTCCGGCTTTGTGATTCCAAAGCTTCGGGTTTCAAGACTTGTTTTCTCTCCCAGGAAACTCAAAAGCCTCCTCAGAAAAGAAAAGCCAAGGATTTGACTCTTTCTTACCAAATTGGGTGGTGGATGTGCCCATCTCTGTCCCCAAATGCTGTAAGCTCAGAAGGGTCTCATTTGCGTAAAGGATCAGGCGTGTGTGTGTGTGTGCAGGACACGTACTTATCAGTCAATATTTTGGTATGTTACCCTGCCGCCAAAGAAACAGGAAAAAATTTGCATAAAGGCAGAATCTGAGTTTATGAAGTTATTCAAAGAATAGTTGTTTCCAAACTATTGAAAATCTTCTAGAAACACGTCTTACTGTATTTAAGTCCTATGGAGCAAAATTCCATCTCCATCTACTTATTGCGAAATAACTGTTTTAACTATGTGAGTCCAAATAAAAGTGCTTATGTTAAAACTGACGGCTCCGAGAGGGGGAACCCCTCGTAGGTTCTTGGACTGAGGGCCTGAAAATCAAGTCCCATGAAGAGGAAGAAAGGGTTTATTTCTTATGCATGGAGGGGCGCTCACAGACATGAAACGAGCCCCCCAAAGTGGTGGTCAGACCCGCAGACTTCTACAAAACCCGTCGGAACAAAGGGTCTTGAACATCTAGGGCGGTGAAGTTGGGGGCGGTCAATGCACTTGGGAACTCACAGCAGGTCAGGGCTGTTCAGTCAAGTTCATCTGTGGCGGCCAACTCGGCTCTCACTCTCCCCTGGGGTGGGGGGATTTATGGCCGACCTCATTTCTCAGAAGTGTCTGCTCTTAGCCAGATCAGGGAAGCTCCGAGCAGCCTTCTTTCTGTACCGTCCATTGCCAGCGGTCTCCAGCTCAAGAACCCGGGTCCCGCAGGGCCGTATTTCGGGCGGCGCGCTCCGGCCCCTCCACTCCCTCGGCCCTGGGTCGAACACTTGTCCCAGCCCTAGCGTAGGGACGCGGGGGTAGCATCAGGGATAGGGAGAGACGGGGGGAGACAGGATGACGCAGCGGGGCTGCTGTGAGCACGGGCATGCTGCCGAGCAGGAGCCGCCCGTGGGAGACCAACCCTGCTTAGTGCCGGGGGGGCGTTACCGGGAAGGATTCTCGGGGATTCGGACACACGGAGGACACTGGGCGCATCGGCGCCGAGGGGAGCTGTGGGTTTGGGCGCGTGGGCTTGTGCGGGTGGGGCCGGCAGAGGGACGGGGCGCGGGCCGTGAGTGCACCCCAGTTGTATCCGGCAGGGGGTCCTCTGCAGTGGGTCCTTGCCAGAACGTGAAAGTCGGGGGGCGTTTCATAACCTCCGTTGTTCTCCAGGAGCTCGGGGCTTGGGGGAAGGTCGTTGTGGCCGGGGCTGAGCGCCGTGCCTTGGGACCTGGGGGTGCATCGAAATTCGCTGTTAGTGACACCCCTGCAGAAGTCACAAATGCGGGTGCCTTTCCGGTCAGTCGTCGGGTGTGTCTGCTGAGCCTCGGTAGACGCGCCCGGGAAGACGGGCCAGAGGAGGACAGTGGGAAGGAAGCCTCAGCAGGTGGAAGTAAGTGGATCTCTAGACTATGTAAGCGGTTTTTCTGGGTATTTCTAGAATGGAGGGCCAGACACCAAGAACCAAGTCAGGGTCCTCGTACAGAGTGACTGGCCTCTCCAGGTTCTTGCGAAGGTCTGGTTTGGGGAAATACTTAGCATATTTTGGGTATGAGATGCTAAAGAGTAAACTTGTTTTCAGGGTGCCTGGGTGGCTCAGTCATTAGGCGTCTGTCTTCAGCTCAAGTCCTGATCCCAGTGTCGAGGGATCGAGCCCCGCATCAGGCTCCCTGCTCAGCGGGAAGCCTGCTTCTCCCTCTCCACTCCCCCGCTTGTGTGTCCTCTCTTGCTGTGGCTGTCTCTGTCAAATAGACAAAATATGAAAAAAAAAAAGAAAAAGCCCACTTCCAGTGGAGCGCGCCCTTCTGCTCAGGGAGGCTTTGGCCGGCCGTGGTGGTTCCAGGGCCTCCGCTGGGAAAGGCTGCGTCACGCTCCTTTTTCCTTCCTAAGAGAAAGCATTTGTGATTTAGCTGAATTGTGTACATTTTCGGAAAGATGTTTCTCTCAGCCTGGATTTTCAAGGCCTATTTAGGAGTCTGAAGGAAGTGGATTGGGGCACACTCTGAAACAGACGCGGCCGGAGGGGAGGGTGAAGTCAGTCCTTCGAACTGAAGGCCGCCCTCAGCTTCCCCGTGCTCTCTCGTGCCGGGAGTTCCTTCCGTCGGTGAGCTGCTCTTAGAAACTGCTCGCACCCGCCCCCCGCCCCCGGGGCCGGGGTTTCGGGGCCCTGTCCTTGGTTTCCTCGCTCGTCCTGACCCTGAGGTGCGTGTGGCTTGGCCCCGGGAAGTAGTGAAGCCTCCGGGTTGGTTCCCAGCCGGGTCCCTGGGCCGCAGGCCTGAGTGTGGACCTCGCTTGGCTACCCCGGAGCTCCCTGCGGGCCGAGAGGGGACATGACTCCACAGGCGACATGAAAACAGACAGAAACCGCCCCCCACCTCCCGCCCCGGGAGGGTTTCCCCACATCCGGTGTAGGGACTCCGTTTTCCTTCTGAAACGGGGACCATCTGCTCATCAGACACGCGGAGTGCGGTCGTGTCACACCCGCCTGTGCGCCTCACTCGGCGTGTCACCGTGTGTCACACTCAAGCAGGCCGCGTGGAGTTTCCTCCAGTAACTTGGTCCGCACAGGATTTTTGCTTTAAACACCATTTGTAGAGCCCAAACATGAGGCAAGAAGGAACTTCGCTGTATCTTCCGTTGAATGTGAATTCTTCCTTTGTTCCTCGCTAGACTCGGACTCCCGATCCCTCCCCAAAAGAGTTCAATTTCCCGAGAACTTCCAGCATGAATGATGACCTTTTTAGGCATCTGGGGGGACCATGAGAACATTCAGAATGACCAAGGTCATGCATACGTTGTCAGTACACTTCCTCGCTTTGTGGGGTTTCCAAGGGTCAGCCGGCTGTCCCCCAGCGGGAATGGACATTTTGGGAGATTCAGGTGAAAACTCATGTGTTCTTTGACTCTAAGTCTTAAATTCAGATGCTGCAGAGTAAGAGGTACGGATGGATGCCGGGTGCCGGCCACGAGCTTGTCTGGAGATGACATCTTGGGGAGGGAAGGTGAGCTGAGTCTGGGTGGCCTTAAAAGGAAAAACCTTGTGGAAAACACTTCTCTTGGCATCGAAAGGTACCCAGTGGTTAGTACTGAGTAGGATGCCCAGGGCTGCAGAGCCTACAGCCAGCGTGTCTCCGTGGCCGCGGCACCTGCAGACTGTTTCTTGATGTGCAAACTGCTCGTCTCTTTTGATAATAGACCCCTGTTTTTTTTTTTGTTTTTGGTTTTTTACTTTTAATTTCTCAGTGTTGCAGGATTCATTGTTTATGCGCCACACCCAGTGCTCCGTGCAGTCTGTGCCCTCCTTAATACCCACCCCCAGGCTCACCCATCCCCCACCCCCTCCCCTACAAAACCCTGTTTGTTACTCAGAGTCCACAGTCTCTCATGGTTCGTCCGATTTCCCCCAACTCGCTTCTCCTCTCCATCTCCCAGTGTCCTCCGTGGTATTCCTTCTGCTCCACAAGGGAGTGAGACCGTATGGTAACTGACTCTCTCTGCTTGACTTATTTCACTCAGCATCATCTCCTCCAGTCCCGTCCATGTTGCTACAGAAGTTGGGTATTCGTCCTTCCTGATGGAGGCATCATACTCCATAGTGTATATGGACCACAGCTTCCTTATCCATTCGTCCGTTGAAGGGCATCTTGGTTCTTTACACAGTTTGGCGACCGTGGCCATTGCTGCTATGAACATTGGGGTACAGATGGCCCTTCTTTTCACTGCATCTGTATCTTTGGGGCAAACACCCAGTAGTGCAATTGCAGGACCATAGGGAAGCTCTATTTGTAATTTCTTTTTTTTTTATTTTTTTATTTTTTTTTAAAGATTTTATTTATTTATTTGACAGAGAGAAATCACAAGTAGACGGAGAGGCAGGCAGAGAGAGAGAAAGAGGGAAGCAGGCTCCCCGCTGAGCAGAGAGCCCAATGCGGGACTTGATCCCAGGACCTCGAGATCATGACCTGAGTCGAAGGCAGCGGCCCAACCCACTGAGCCACCCAGGCGCCCCTCTATTTGTAATTTCTTGAGGAATCTCCACACTTTTCCAGAGTGGCTGCACCAACTTGCACTTCCGGTGTAAGAGGCTCCCCTTCTCCACGTCCTCTCCAACACCCGTTGTTTCCTGTCTTGTTAACCTTTGCTGTTCTAAGTGGTGTAAGGTGGTCTCTCAGTGTGGTTTTGATTTGAATTTCCCTGATGGCAAGCTTTATTACAAAGCTGTGATCACCAAGGCAGCATGGTGCTGGCACAAAAACAGACCCCTAGTTTTTAACTGTGTACATGGCTGCTTGGATTAAAGCCTGTGTTTCCAAGTGTCCCTTGCAGCTGGGTGTGAGACACACTATGTGACTGGAGGTAGGAATTGTCCTGAAAGAAAGGAGGTAGATAAGACTGTTCCTGCCTTCCTTCCACTCTCCTACAGCTTGGAAATCAGGTGTGATGGCAGGGCTTGGGCAGCTACTCTGTGGCATGAGGTAGAGATGGCTGTGTACTGAGGGTGGGGGAACAGGATCATAGAGGGTCTGCGTCCCTGCCCCCGGGAACACCACGAACTCCACAAGTGCTGTTCACCCCTGAACTTGGAGAGAAAAAAATGCCTTTCTCTCCTGCTTATGCCACTGTTACCTTGTGTTACTGGTCAGGTGCAACCAGGTGTAATCCTAACTGACAGCCTCTGGCTCCCTGCACCTGAGCAGAGTGAATTCTTCTTAGTGTTTCATGGTCAGAGTGTTTAAATGCCACCACCTTTGGAAATCAGTTGAGAAGTAAAGTTGCATGTCTTGTGGGAATGAGGGGTCTCCTGAAAGTGATGGACAGGTGCTGGGGAGGGACCTGAACCACAGGCAGGGTCCCTGGCGGCTTGGAACCAGGTATCTGGCAAGGACAAGATAGTATCCCAGGACCATGGGACAGGCACTGCAGAGCAGGAGGAGAAGTTCTGGGGAGCCCTGGCCAAGTCCTGGGCGTGGTCTTGCTTGTCCTTTGCGTGTTGGTGGGAACGAACTCCACAAGTGCTCTGCACTTAAGAGTTTCAGTTCTGCTGGCGTAAATCAGTCATGTTAGACATCAGGAGAATTTAATCCATCTTCCCCATTTTGGATTCACTTTTCAATACAAAGCTATTGTGCAGCCTCTTCTCTGATGTCTGTGTCCTGTGGAATTCTGGTCCCCCTTCAGAGGGACCCTTTCAGGCAGTAGCTGTCCTAGTGTCGGTCTCGGCAGCATGTCGGGTCACTGGAAGGCTTCAGGCTGGGGTGCCTGCAGCCCTGAGATCTGATTGACCGGGCAGGAACGCGCCGCAGGCACCAGGACTTCGGGTAGGGAGGTGTCTCGTGTGTCGTCCCCACACGGCGCCCCTGACATTCCCAGAGGCTAGTGGGCCAGGAAGGGGAAGTAAGGGTGGGCGTGGAGAGACGCAAGAAGAAGGGACCAGGGCAGGAGGAGGCGCACACTCTGTTCACTGGGAAAGAAGAGGAAGACGGCAACCCTCCCGGCACCGTCGAGAGCTGTGGGTCAGGGACAGGCTGGCGGGTTCAGCCGCAGAGCACCGGCTGCCACCGAGCCCCCGCGCTCTGCTCTGTGGAGCTGAGCATCCGGGCGAAGCCGCCCGCCCGGCAGGCCTGGGCAGTCCACCCCCTCGGGACGGTGGGGCGGGGCGGGCAGCTGAGCCGCCATGTAGCTGGGCCGAGGGGAAGTCGCGCCTCTTTGCCGCGTAACACAGTGCCCTGATGTGTGCATCACACACACGCCCCCCCCCCAATATTCAGGGGTCATGGTGTCTCGGTTCTCTCTGGAGATTTACTCCTGGATCATTCAAACCTGCGTTCATCCAGCGAACTGAAACCGATACACAAAGTGTGCGAACACGAGGCGCCCCCGTCGGGAGAGGCTCGAGCATCAGTACCCGGGTCCAGGGCTGGGACACGACGGGGGTGGCGGGCGGTTTGTCGCGGACGCGGCTCCCATCAGGAATGCACGGTGGCTGTGTTCGGGGCGGAGGGCGACACGCTTTATTCTGTGCACACTCGGATTTTGGCTGTTGGCTTTGCACAGTGAGTTACAGGGCGTCAGAAGGCGGGGGGTGGGGGGGGCGGGTCTGTGCGGCGGCGCTTGGCCCTGAGTCCCGTAGCAGCTGATGCCCTCTCCCGGCCTCCCCCTGCCCGGCCCTCTACTGCAGGGACCGGATGTGCTAGCCACGCCCGTGATGGTCTCTGGAAGCCCAGACAGGTTTTGGGTGAGGGTCTGTCTTATAACTGGACTGTTTCTTGATGGTTCCATTGAACTGGCTTGACGCGGACCGGACTGGAGCCGAGGCCCGGGACTCCGTCTCTGGTTCGCACCCAGGCCTGGGCATGGACGGTGCGGCCGCGGGCGGGCGCCCTCACTCCCCGACGCCCCGCTCCAGGGTCCGGACGAGGTGCTGATAGGTGTCTCTCTCCGCCTGCCACGAGTGATACCGCCTCACGTACTCCCTTCCGTTGGCCACAATTTCTTTTTCTAGCGCGGGATCACGAACCAGTCTCTTCGCCAGCTGAGCGAACTCCTGCAGAGGGAGGGAGAAACGGTGTCGGTAATGGGCGAGCGGGGATTTGCAGGGGTGTCTAAGCCTCTCCCTTGGCCGTGACCCGGCTCTGGGGATGTGGCCCCGAGGGGGCCGGAGAGCTCACGCAGACACGGGCTGAGCGAGAAACCACACAAACCCCCCATGCGCGTGCAAGCACACACGCGTGTCAGGATGGCCATCCGCGGGGGGCGCGGAGCCGTCAGCTCTACCTCCCCGTCGCTCTCCCCTGCGTTTCCCAAAGCTGCTGTTTCTTTTTTTCACAGGGACCCTTAAATCTGCTATTTCTCCCCTCAGCGTCCCCTGGGTCCGACTCCAGCCCCCGAGCCCCGCACCTCACGCTGCTGCCCCTGTGCTGCTTGCTCCCCACCGTGCTGGGGCTCCCCGTTCCCGGGCATGGAGCGTGTCTTCAGATGCTCTGCCTCGGCGAGAAGTGCCCGGCTTCAGAGTCCGAGCTGGCTCGGGTCCTTCCGCAAGACGCAAGGGAGCTGTGGCTCTGGGCCAGCGAGTTAACGGAGCCCCACGGGGACCATCTCCTCAGGGTCGGGGGCCCCTGACGGGTCAGCCCGGCCGTTCCTCAGACTCCCGCAGGAGAAAGAGGGAGACGGGACTCGACAAGCCTCAACTTGCTGGCGTTCCCTTCTGTTGCGTAGCTTCAGGCCGCGCGTCTGCTGACCGGTGCTATCTACAGATGTCACAGATGCCACCACCAGCGCCGGGGCGGTCCTGAGGCCCAGCTTCTGGGGTCACAGCCCTCCGTAATCAGAATGAGGGTTATTTTGATTGTTCTGGAGTACTGAGTCTATGTTGCACGACATCAAGAGCAGAGTTCGTGAGCCCGGAGATCTGCATGTGACCTCACTCTCTACCTTCAGACGGGTGACCTTGGGGACATTCCTTAACTTCCTGTGCCTCTGTCTCCTCGTCTGTAACTAAGCGACAGCAGCAGCACCTGCTCCATGGTGTGTCGACAGGACAGATCGTGTTGGTGCAGAGGGCCTGGG
Source organism: Mustela nigripes (assembly GCF_022355385.1). NCBI lineage: Eukaryota > Metazoa > Chordata > Mammalia > Carnivora > Mustelidae > Mustela > Mustela nigripes. The sequence continues at coordinate 2,706,962 of NC_081564.1, forward strand.
TCTGGCCTGGCCCAGACTTTGCCTTCCCTGTCCCCAGGGCTCCTGGAAGCCCAGGCAAACACCAGCAAGACAGCCGGGTCTGGGATTAGCATCCAGTGCGCTGCTGTGTGAAAGGAATGCCCACATACTCTCAGAATTACCGCGTCGAATGCTCTTCATAGCTAACAACATAAATAGCAATATTTATGATAGAATGGAGTTCATATTTTTATGCCTTATGTTTCCACTCTTTAGTTCTTTTATAATAAAAGAATATACTTATTCCCACCTCCTAGCCGAACAACAGCATTCTTACAGAAGTCATTCGCCAGGCTTACACCTGGTCTGTTGCTGGACGACACCGGTCTGGTCTTGGATTTATCTGACATGCAGACAGGCTGTTAGAATGTCTAGACAGAATGTGTGGCCGTTTTCTACCCGAGCCTGAATGACGGAGCTTCTACAGATAGGACGTGAGCAAGTGCACGGTTTCCTCTCTGTGCGGAAGACCGGACAGAAACACAGACTCACATAGAGCGAGAGCCCCTGGGGCCGGGGAGATGATGCAGCCCGGCTGGCGGGCGGGGAGCCCCGTGTGAGTGGCCGGAGGACAAGGGCGAAGCAGAGCATCGGGACAAGCAGAGGGAAACCTGCCCCGTGAGTCGAGGACGGCTCTCGTCCAGGCTGAGCCGGCTCCTGTGTGCCTGCCGACGCAGCAGTGCCCTTGGAGACATGCGAGGCGACAGTCAGCCGTGCGCTTGCTGGGGCAGACCGCGTGTCCTCTGTCCCCACGGGCGGCTGCAGTCTGCTTCCCCGGCTTGTGAACCTGTGCTCGACCCACAGACCACGTCAGAGGTCACGGGTCTGACCTCCAAGCACAGGTCCGTGGCTTCTCGGCTCCACCGCTGCTCTGAGGCCTGGGCTGCCCGGAGGGTGAGAGCACGGGGACACGGACACCCGCCAGGACCCGCCTGGCCCGTGAGGCAGGAGGATCTCCAGCAGAGCCCCCGGGAAAGAAGCGCGCATGTCCGTTCCCCTGGGATTCTGAACTTCTGGCTGTAGAACTTGCCAGAAAACTGGTCAGCTGATTGCCAAATACCTGGGGGCAGGGGGTGCTTGTCAAGGGCCCCTGCGGCACCTGAACTTGGAAATCACTCGGGAGAGTGACTTGTAAGGCATCAGACGGGATGTCCATGGAGCCGAGTGAGGGAACCCCACGCCTGGGAGCTCAGAGGCCTGTCTTCATGCTGTTCTCAGCACCCAGAACCGAGCGCCCACCCGTGCCGCAGCCACGTGGGCGCGGACTTCACGCCACATCCTCAGTGCTCTTCAAGAGAGGCCTAAATCCTGCATACCTCCATGCGTGCCGTGCACACGGAAACGCGCCCGTGGCCTACCCGGACTGACCCCAGGACCACAGATGTGCAGGCCTGGCTCGGGCTACACATCTCTGACATCAGAAAACACTGAGTAGGCCGCCGCTGCTGAGTCCTGAGTTCCCAGCTCCCCTGGCAGATGGGGCCTGCCCTGCCCCATGCCCAGGCCCTAACCCACACTTAGTCACCTGTCCCCTAAGTCACTGCTGCTGAGACCTTTCCCCTGAATCCCTGGGACCGGCCTTCTCTCGCGGAGGCACCGCCAAGGTCCAGGGAACGAGAAGCGGGTCCGCCGGGCAGATGTGATGCTCACACTCCTGTTGGGATCCCTGTCGCCACACCGTCTCCCCCACGCCACGGGGCAGGGGGCTCTCGTGGGACGCGCACAGCCCTGCGGACCGCACCCCGGACATGGTTCAGAGAAGCGGCCCATCCCGGCCCCCTTCTGGGAGCCCCATGGGCTTCTTCCCAGAGACGCTAAAATCGACTGCGCAGAAACGGAGCTTCGGGCGAGGATGCTGAGTTCAACAGCCCTAAAGCTCAGGCCATTTTGCAAACAGCACCCGGCTCGCACCCAACCAGTCCCCCCCGCAGACCAGGCCTCTGAGCCCGGGGAGGCCCAGGAGCAGCACCCTGGATGCCTGGGCGCACGTCCCAACCCCTGCCCGGGGCTGCTGGGGACAGGGCAGTCCACGGCTCTGACCCATGCGATGGGAACGTTAACCCTCTTGTGCTCCTGAGTCACGGACAGAGCCGCTCTGGTGAGGCGCAAGCCTGTTCCCGCGCTCCGCTCTGTTGAGCACATCAAGCGTCCGGCCTGGAGCCACCAGTGGGGTCGGGAGGGGCCTCAAATCCACAGCGGCAGCTGGCAGCCGTCGCGTGCTTCCCTTTCGGAACCCAGGCCTGGGGGCCACGATGATGGGGCTCAGGCCCGCTCTTACTACCGTATGCCCCACGGGCGCTCCGGCCGTGCCCCTACGCAACGCACTGCAATTCGCAAGTCCGAACATAGCAACAGTCCCGTGAGGCAAGACAGACAAAGCCACGAATAACTAAACATCAGCTCAGAGAGGACTTGGCTGCCAAGTGAGTTTTGACATAAAATTCCCAAAAAATCAAATTGCTTTTCAGGTACTTTTTGGATTTTGGAAATGCAGAAAGGGCCTGGGACTCTGGGCTGTCCCCAGGACGCTTCAGACAGAGGAGCAGGAGCAGAGAGGGGCTCGGGGACCGCGCCCAGGGGCCCACGGTAAGCGTCAGCGTCCAGGACGGGACTGCGCTCAGACCGTTCGGCCCTGGACCTGCGTCCCCCTCCTCCCGCCTCGGCAAGCGAAGGCCAGAACGAGAGGGAACGCCATGAGGAGGCGCTGGCCCGGGGGAGGTTCCAGGGGGCAACAGTGACCACAGCCGGGTCAGAGAGAATGAGCGGGGCCTCAAGACAAGTGGCGGTAAATCTGCCATGGAGTCATCCTGGCTGTGCCTCGGGGACCCGGGATGGATGTGAGGCTCCCTGGCAGGTCGTCCAGGGGAGCGGGCTGTGGGAGACAGACCTGCGGGTGAAGGCCACCTCCAGCCCCTGCAAAGGCTCCTGATTCTTTGTCCCGCTGAGGCTGGGCTCGGCCACCTCGGCCCACAGACCCTTGGGGGAGCAGGGGACGATCACTGGTGGGCTGGTGGCCGCCGTCCTGGTCCACACGAATGTCCACACACTGCCCTGTTCGTAGCCAGCGCAGTCTCCCTCCCTCGGACCTCAGCCACCCGCCGTGCCTTCACGTGGCCACAGCTCACGGCCACGGCTCTCTTGGACCCGGCTCCGGGAATGGCCCCGATGAGCAGGAGCCCCTGAATGGCGAGCAGCCCAGCTGTCGGGGTCCACGCGTCGTCCCTGCTCCGAGGAGCACCTTCTGCACGCGGTGCGCAGTGCCCCCGGGGGAAGAGCGCACGGTCTCTGCACCCGTGGGAACAGAAGCGGGGATGGGCTCACCACCCGCAGACTCGGCTGAGCTCAGCAGCCGCGGACACGGGCCGCTCACCACAGACCGTGAAGCCAAGCGGCTGCGGAGTGGCGAGTCCAGGCAGGGACGGGGACGCGTCCCCCGTGCGTGTGACCTGCAAAAATAGGAGGTTGTCTCCAAGTGGCTAATGTTAGTTTCTTTTTAATTTTTATGTTGTTGATTTTTCTGTAAAAACCATGTGGACAGTAAAAAATCAGAGCCCGCCGCCAGCAGACGGAGACCATGGGGCCGCGTCAGCTCTGTGCCCGCCGCGCTCCTGCGAGCCGGCCCCGCGGTTCTTGTCGGTTTCCGCCGTTTCCCTGCGCCCCCGCGCGCCGCACCCCTCCAGCTCCCCTGCGGCTTGCCAACACCCCAGCTCCCGTGCACGGGGCTCTGCCGCCGCCAGGACCTTCCCTGTGGGGCACCTTGTCCTTCGAGGCCAGCCTGACCCTCGCAGAGCAGAACCTGAGAGAGTCCCGGGGTGGATCCTACCGCGTCCGACCGGGGGTGCTGCCCACGGTGCTGAGGGCGGGGAGAGGCTGTGCTGCCCTATCTCAGGACCACGCTGCCTGGACCACAAACCCCTGCGGCTGGACCTGCCCTCCCAGCTTCTGCCTCCAGGACCTCACTCGGGGCCCACCACGTGGCAGGGCCTCAGGGAAAGTCCTCTGACTCACCTGCCGTGTGGCGGGATCTGACTCCCTGCCTCGTGGCACAGCGACGGACAGAAGCCGTCACTCTTGTGCTGTCACTTGAGGCCCAGACTCTTCTTTCTGGTTGGTGAGTCTCTCCACTCCCGAGACACCTGAGACCCTAACCCACTCTTGTGTCTGGAGGGCAAGGCCTGGTCCCGAGCTAGGAATGTGCCTCCTTGGACATGACCTCGCTGGGAATGTCGCCGCTGCGGTGACGGTCCTGTCCCTCACTTGCTCACAGAGGGAACAGCCCGCATCTAGAGCAGACGTCTAACGGCTAGCCGCCCAGCAAGTCTCCCCTGGATGGTTGGCGAGGCCCACGGCGTTTAAGCCAAGAGCCAACGGAATTGTCAACACTCACAAGTGGGTAAAATCCAGTTATAATTTGGGAGTTCCAGCTTGTCTTCAGACATGGCAGGGCGTGACTCGGGCCTGTGGGCCCAGGGTGACTGGCGGTGGGCACTGTCGGGGCCCTTCGCTCGCCGGGGGCGTGTGGTCTGCCCTGCGGCCCCATGTGAGAGCACGAGCCTCCTGGCCTTGCGGGAGCCTGGTTCAAACCTGCTGCTTCTCCCCCCCCAACCCCTCACAGCCACACTTACTGCGCACACACTTCTTCCCTCACAACCTCGCTCCTGCTGGTGGGGCTCACCAAGGCCCTGATAGGACTGACCCCATCTTCCGTGTTCCAACGCCAGACGCGGAAGCCGCTGGGGCCCCTGGGGAGACGGCGCCCGCACACGCAGCTGCTGGGCCGTGCGCCTGACCCTGACGGCCAGAAGGCGTGGGTGCTCAGGACGCCGCATGTGGGCGCCAGTCTGTCCCCTGACCGCGGCCACGGTGCAGAGGCTGTCAAGGGGTGTGGAGACCGGACCGCGGAGTGCCACAGGCACGGGGAGGGGAGACGGGGAGCGAGGGCTCAGGCGGGGACCGCCATAGAACCCAGGCTGTGCTCTCAGAGGAGAGATCAGGTTTCCCTCGCGGCTGCTGGTTTAATTCCATACAGACGTTCACAAAATAAACGAGCACGAGGACTGCCCTTGACCACCACTGATGTCATTCAAGCAAAGCCCGTGCGCGGTTTGTTTGCTGTTTCAAAGGGTGGGGGGGGGTCTGATATGTGTGAGCGATCGGTGAGCCCCCGCCTGGTCGTCTCTATCACGTCCATCAGGGACAAAGCGCGCCCACTGACTGAGTCCAGATGCAGCCACTGTCCCCCCTTACCAGGTTAAATGCCACTTCTGATCCGTATTTGGGTGCGGATTGGAAATAACCCTTTCACACTCCGCGGCCGGCCGGCGGTGCGTGCCGCTGAGCCTGGGGCTGCGCGGACTCCCCCACGGTTGGCGGCTTATTTAAAATGCGTCTCATTTTGGAAGCAGGCTCCCGCCCTGCGCTTGGTCGGGTCTGGTGGCCGCCGTAAAGAAGACAAAACAAAGTCATGGTGACGGCCCTGTCTAGCAGGCTTTTCAAAGTGTGTTAACACAGCCCGCGGCCTCCCCCGACGTGAGACCTGAAGTGTCCTTTCGTTTTTTAAAATCCTTTGTGACACCAATATTGACGTCGTAGAATCAAAACAAGTCCTTGACTTTGTGTGCCGTGGCGCCGTGTCTCTGAGCCGGGGGACATGACCCTCCTGGGGGGAGGGGACGCTCACTGGCAAGTGTCAGAGGGAGGCCCTGCCGGAAGCACCGTGTTGTCCTCGTGTGCGGACGCCCGCCGAAGTTAGAGCTCCGGAACGCGCCGACGGGGGCCCGGGGAGAGGACAGTAAATGACCTTGCGGGGGGGGGAGGCACAACTGCCTGACCCACAAGCTGGCGGGTGTTGACTGCCACAGTCCCAGAATGAGGTAGAAAGCAGCAAGCCGGGGTCTGGAGAGCGACGCCGCTCAGGCCGCAGGCGCTGCCGCCGAAAGGGAAGGCGTTAGCGGCCGGGATGCCTTCGGCTGGACAGTTACCCGGGAGCCCCGGGCTCCTTGGCTGCTGCATCGGCCTCCCCAGCCCGGGGCTGGGGGGCAGCACCCCAGGCCGCAGGGAAGAGAGGGGAGCATGGTTGTGGCAAGGGAGAGGGAAAGCTGTCTTGGATTAAGCATCTGCCAGAGGAAATCTGAAAACTGAATTTTCTAATATTTGCGTTGACTCTAATTTTTAAGTGTAAATCCCCACGCTCTTGAATATAACATGTGCTCTCGGGAAGACGCCGGCAGGCAGAACCTAAGTTTTAAAGACTCAAAGGACAAAACTCAGGCCTAAGGCATTATCTCCTGCCGCGGACACCGGGTGTGATGGAGGCCGTGCCTCTCCCATGAGGACAGCCGGCTGGAGGTCTGACACACTCAGACCCGTGTGTCCCTCTGCCTGCGCCCGGCACCGCCCCAGGGGGCAGCAGGGATCACGAGCTCTGCTTGTCCCAGAGAAGACAGCTTGGAGACCCAGGCCAGGCCACACGTCCTGGGCCCAACTGCGGGCAGACACCCACGGGCGCACCCCAGACCCCTTCACACACTTCCCGGAGGTGCCCCCGCCCCCCGTCATGCCCCGGCCGTGTCCGCTCCCGGCTGCACTGTCCCACGTGTTGTCTTCACATAAAGTGCTGGCTCGCTGCGTGCGCTGTTTTGAGGCATGACGGCGCTCAGACACACGGCCATCTTGCTGAACACCGGTAGGTGTTCTAGAAATCCACGGTCTGTCTGAAGAGCGCCCGCCCGGAGACCAGAAATCCAAGCATCAGGGGGCCTGACGGGCTCAAGGCCGCGCCGATTGTCAGAGGCAGGATGGGGAACAGGAGCAGGTCCTGTGTTTGGGTCTCTGTTCTTGGATTTTCCGAACTGCCCCTGGGGCCACAGAGGACACAGGCTGTATGCAGGGCTCCCGCCAGGGAGGGGCACAGGGCACGGGCCGAAAGATGCGAACCCCGGACCGTCCGCGGGAAATGCCGACGAAAACCGTCCCGGACAAACGCTTCCTTACCTGAGGGTCTGAAAACAGCAGGCCTGTGACCTCGTGCTTCACCACCGCCGCGTTCCCGGGGATGTTCCGGGCCAGCACCGGCACTTCCAGGTCCATGGCCTGCGGACGGGAGAGAGAAGACCGGTGGGCAGCCGTGACTACGACCGTCCCCGGCGGACGAGCCTGTGTGGGGGGAGTAGCGTCTGTGCCTGCCAGGCCTCCAGCACCGCACCCGATCGAAACGTTCCACTGGCATAGTATGTCCTGCACTGTGAGAACTTACTGTTGCAGGTTCTGGAAAGCTCTATTCTGCAAGACTTTGGCATAATTACCGTGGTGTCACGAAGAACCCCCCCTCGCCCGTCGCCTCCCGTGTTCGCTTGACACTTGTGCAGTGACAGTCTGGAGCGCACAACCGTAATTACCCTAATGACTCTCCCAGTGAGTCATGCGCCCCCAGCGCAAGCCGCAGGAACGGTGCCAGCGGCCTGGCACGTCTCTCTGGCACGCAGACTAGAGTAAGAAGGAACGCGATTCGTCATCCCGACTGTGCACTGAGCAGGCTTTCCACCCCCAAGGTCTGGGATCGGCTCGCGGCATCCGCGGCCCCACACAGACGAGCATCGAGGCCTTGGAAGGTGCCTGAGAGCTCAGCGGGCAGAGTTGGTCTCATCGGCCCGGCCGGGCAGCGTCTCCAGTTCTCCTCCTATGGTTCTGGGGAGCCCCCGACACTGAGCCTCCTGGGGCTGCTTAGACCTGTGCCCATTCAGCGCCGCTCACTCAGGAGCCCTCCAGCACGTGAGAGGGATGTCCCTTTGCAACCTGGCATCCACGGCAGGATGGGTTTGGCGTCAGGAGCAAACCGATAATGTGGCTTTTACTCCACAAAAGTATGTTTTAGACGCTCTGACTGTTGTGGCATCTCTTCTCATGTCATAAACATTTGGTCACAAAGGGGTGAGGTTTGATCTTCAGAAACATAAAGTTATCCAAGTGCAGCAGGTTTCCGCCGTCCTTTTGTAGTGTCCCGTCTAGGGTCTTCGATGGTCACAACACTCGGGAAGGAGGCACCGCGCGGCACAGGAGAGCAGTAACAGGAGCGGCCGCGTCCCAGCACCACCGTCCCAAGGGCTTCCGGCTCCTGGGTGGGCCCGGGGTTCTGACATGCCGCAGGCCCGTCTGGAGGCCTGGAAGACAGCAGAGGGCCTGGGATCGAGAGGACTTGGTCTCAGTGAAGCTCTTGCTTCACTGTCTTTGCTCTGGGCCACACAGTGCATGTTCCCCTCAGACCGCAGTGCTGTCCCCTGGAGTGAGGAGGAGCCCTGACCCCGCCCAGCGCGGCCCCCCCGCCCCACGATCCTGCCCGTCGTGGCCCCCCTGCCCCTCGATCCTGCCCATCGCGGCCCCCCTGCCCCACGATCTGGCATCGCAGCACCCCCCACCCCATGATCCGGCATTCCCGAAAGTTCCTCCCGCCACTCTGCAGTGCAGCCCAGGAACCGCTGAGGTAGCAAGCCTGCGGACGAGACTCTGGATTTCTCCCTGGTTCTCGGCTGAATGAGGGACTAAACGGTCCTCTACAGCACATGAGAGAGTCCGCAGTCATTGTGCACAGATACCGCTGTGTGGTTTTGGCGTAAGCCGACCAGCACATCGCGACATCAGCGGCGAGGTCGTATCTGATCACAGTGAGTGACGCGGAGTCCCACGGCTTGTCTCTGCACTTGTCATAGTGCGGGCCGCCGGCTCATTCAACTAGCACAACACACTGTGGTTTGTGAAGTCACTGCCTCCTCCTCACATGGGCGCGACCTTTGAGACCATCCTGTCACCCAGCATCTCCCGTCAGGTCAGAGCTCAGAGAGAGGGTGACTGACACGTCGCGCCGCTCCTGCTCCAGGCAGCCCCGCAGCATTTTCACACTCAAAGGGTACGTTTATCCCGATTTGAGTCAGCGTCAGGACCTGCGAAGCATCTGTGGCCGACACGGGATTGAGAGGGGTCATACACGATGGGGTGGAGAGGTGATAGATGCAGATTGACGGAACCGACGACCAAAGCCCCACAGGCCGAGCCGCCCCTGGGAGAGAATGGAGTTGAAACCCCCGTCTCGGGCAAAGAAGAATCTTGTCATCGGCCCTCGTGTCGCGTAAACTCACTGGTGTATCCGCTCAACCAGCGCTCGCCGAGCGCCCGTCCTACGTGGAAGGCTGCGCCCCACTAGAACTGTCCCTTCCTTGTCACTCACTGGACAGAAGTTTGTTCTCAGCCTGCAAACGGCAGGACACAGGGGCGGGGCTGACGGGAGCAGGTGGCAGACGGGGACAGTGAGTTGGTACTGCCCCGTGGGGGAACCTCGCTTGAAGCAAAAGGCCATGAGAAGGAAACAGCAAGTCTGGCCAGAGGAGGAGGACAGCGTCACACAAACGCAGTCACTGTCGTGGACAGCAAGAGCAACGCAGCTGATAAACCCAGGGGCTCTTCTCTGGAAGAAAAAACATCAGCGAAGTAACGAAGCCGCCAGCGGCTCTCCTCCCAAGCCAGGGGCAAGCCAGAGCAGGCAGCGGCAGGGGGCGCGGGCCACTGGGGCACGAGGGATTCCGGAATCCCAGGCGGGTGCCTCCCGCAGTCCCGCGTGAACCGCGCGCCCGGCGGCAGCCGGCAGCGACCGGGAAAACCGCTTCTCCCCTAACCGACCGCGGCGGCGGCAGAAGAGCTGAAACCGCGATTTCGGGAGTAAACAGAAAACTTATCGCGGAAACGATGTGCAACGGAACAACCGTCTCAGACGGTGTCGCAAGCGAATTCTGCGAAGTCCTCGAACCGCTGCGTCCCCGGGCTGCAGGAGCGGTTCCAGGTCACCAAAGAAGAACGAAACGTCCCAAGTAAGTGTCAGGAGAGGAGGCCCCCAGCCACATCAAAGCACAGGACAGACGGCCCGGGAAGAGAAGCCGCAGGCCGACCTCACGTCCCAACCTCCGTGAAAACCCTGAAGAAGACAGTAGCAAACAGAATGCAGCAGCGCACGAAGAAATCGCGGAAACGGACCACGGCAGTTCCCACACCCAGTCGAATGCACTAGAACACACTCAGAAGACCGAAGTCGTCCGGCTGGGCGACAAGAGCAAGACTTAGCCGTGTTCACCGCCTACAAGAGAAACACGCTGGATTCAAAGACACCAAAGTTGGAAAGTCAAAGGATGAGAAAATGTACCTGTGAACAGAAACCACAGAGTTTCCCTGGTGGCATTAACGTGACCAAATGGCCTGGGGGACAAGACCTGTTCCTGGAGACAGAGGAGCATCTTAACGGGAAAAGGATCCACACATCAGGAACACTTAAAAGTTATAATGTGTGCACATGCCCGAGGACAGAGCCCCGTACACCTGAACCAAAAACTGACAGAACTGAGAGGAGAGATAGGCAATTTAATCATCATAATTAGATATCCTGACCCCCCCCCCAATAACTGACAGAGCGACAGGACAGACACCTGACAGCCGGAAGCCCGGAACAGCACTAACCCACTTAACCTGACATTTCCCGGACACCCCCAACGGCTGCAGAAGACACATTCCTCCCCAGTACGTGTGGTTCCCTCTCCAGGACATGTTATATGCTGAACGCAAAGAAATACGAGCGCATTCAGGAAGACCAAAATCACGCAAAGTATGTTTTCTGACCACATATTTGGAAACTGGGGTATGGCTGTGGGACAAGGGGATATAGATGTGAACAGAGGAAGGGGAAGCCTCCGGTGGCAGGACTTAAACTGGAGGTATCCTCTGTGTGTGTGTGTGTGTGTGAGAGAGAGAGAGGCGGTGGGGGAGACAGGGCACAGGGGTGAGCGTAGGTGAGGGGTATGTGACTACTCGTTGTGCTGTCAGTTCTCTGGGTTTTAAACATTTGAAAATCAAAATGATAATTTTCTCAAATTACATGCTCTGAAGCTCTTCTGCCTGGGTCTGAATGCTTGCTCTTTTACGCACAGCTGACCCTCGAAGCAGGGATTCGAATTCTGAGTCCACTTAAACATGGATTTTTAAAAATTGTCTTACATTAGTCACCATACAGTACATTAGTAGTTTTTGATGTTCTGTCCAACATTCGCTGTTTATGTACGACACCCAGTGCTCCATACAACACGTGCGCTCCGTGATACCCACCACCAGGCTCACCCATCACCCCCCACTCCGGTAAAACCCTCAGTTTCTCAGAGTCCACAGTCTCTCCTGGTTCGTCTGATTCCCCCCCCCCCATCTCGCTTCTCCTCTCCATCTCCGAGTGTCCTCCGTGTTATTCCTTCTGCTCCACAAATAAGTGAAGCCATATGATAATTGACTCTCTCTGCTTGACTTATTTCACTCAGCATAATCTCCCCCAGTCCCGTCCATGTTGATAAAAAAAAGTTGGGTATTCGTCCTTTCTGATGGAGACATCATACTCCATAGTGTATATGGACCACATCTTGCTTATCTATTCATCCATTGAAGGGCATCTTGGTTTTTTCCACAGTTTGGCGACTGTGGCCATTGCTGCTATGATCATTGGGGTACAGATGGCCCTTCTTTTCACTCCATCTGTATCTTTGGGGTAAATACCCAGGAGTGCAATTGCAGGGTCATAGGGTAGCTCTATTTGTAGCTCTGTTTTCCAGAGTGGCTGCACCCACTTGCATTCCCAGCCACAGTGCAAGAGGGTTCCCTCTTCTCCACATCCTCTCCAATACACGTTGTTTCCTGTCTTGTTAATTTTGGCCCTTCTGACTGGTGTAAGGTGGTATCTCAGTGTGGTTTTGATTTGAATTTCCCTGATGGCTAATGATGATGAACATTTTTTCATGTGTCTGATAGCCATTTGTATGTCTTCTTTGAAGAAGTGTCTGTTCATGTCTTCTGACCAGTTTTTGACATGATTATTTTTTGGGTGTTGAGTTTGTGGAGTTCTTTATAGATCTTGGAGATCAGCCCTTTGTCTGTAGTGTCATTTGTGAATATCTTCTCCCATTCTGTAAGTTGCCTCTTTGTTTTGTTAAGTGTTTCCTTTGCTGTGCAGAAGCTTTTGATTTTGATGAAGTCCCAAAGATCATCTTCGCTTTTGTTTCTCTTGCCTTGGGAGACTTATCTGGAAAGAAATTGCTGTGGCCAATGTCGAAGAGGTTACTGCCTGTGTTCTCCTCTAGGATTCTGATGGATTCCTGCCTCACGTTGAGGTCTTTCATCCATTTTGAATTTAACTTTCTCAGAGTTTTTTTTTTTTTTTTTTTTTTTTTTTTAATAAATACGCTATAAGACTGTAAATGTATTTTTCTTTAAGATTTTCTTAATAACATTTTTCTTTTTCTGGCCTCTTTATGGTAAGAATATAGTATATAATACATACAACATACAAAATATGTGTTCCCTGACCGTTTATGTTACTGGTAAGGTTTCCGGGCAGTAGGAGGCTATTAGTAGTTATGTTTTCGGGCAGTCGGAAGCTGCAAGGAATCTTCAACTGCGTGGGATTCAGGGCCTCTCACCCCACGGTGGGCAAGGGTCTGCTGGACTAGCTGTCCGATCTTGAGCCACTGTCACAATCTCTCGCATGTTTGCCCATTTTCCCTGATGTAAAATAGGATGAGAATAAAATCTTCATTAAGGGTCGTGGGGAGGATTAACCAACGGTACTGAAGAACTTAGACTCATTCCTGGGCACAGTCACCACAGCAAATAAGATCGAGGTTGCTGATGGTTTCTCTGCCTGAATCAGTAAGATTCACGGAGTTGAACTCCACTGCCCGGAGCTCTAGGTTGCATTTCAAACCTCAAAATCCCACATAAAAAACAGGTGCCCTTAGAAACTAGGAAGCTGGAAAGAAAGTAAATTTAAATTATATTAAAATTTGGAATAAAATTTTAATATAATTTCAAAAATAAAAATGCAGCATACACAAGCATAAAAATAAATTTGAACACTTTTCTTGGACCATACAAATTAATCAAAATGAATCATCAGTCCAATGTAAGAGCTAAATCCATAAAACCCCCAAAGAAAATACAGGAGTAGATATTTGAGAGCTTGGTCAGGCAAGCTTTCTTAGATATGACACCGAAAACACAAGCAACAGCAACAACGATGAAAATAGATACACTGACCTTAATAAAACATCTTGGACTTTGGAACTTCAATGAAAACCATTAAGAAAATGAAAAGATGGAACCCACAGAGTGGGTTTTAAAGCATGGGTTTGTAAAGCATCTATCTGGTCAGGGACTTATACCTACAATATATAAAGAGCTCTTACAACTTAATAATGAGAAAGACAACCCAATTTAAAAAATGGACAATCTGAGAAGATATTTCTTCAAGGAAGATATAAATAGGGCAAGAAACACCCGAAGAGATGCTCCACACCATCTTTAGAGAACTGTAAGTGAATTCCGCAGTGCGCTACGACGTCGCACACCCCAGGACGGCTGGCACCCGGAAGACAGTAGCGGCTGAGGGGGGTGTGGGGAAACTCGAGCCTCCCCGCGCCCTGCTGGTGGGCAGTGAGCCGCTGTGCTCACTTTGGAAGGTGGTGTGGTTCCTCCTCCAACAGTTAAACACAGAGCTCCCACGGACCCAGCAAGTCTGCTCCTGGAGGCGGACCCAAGAGAAATGGAACCTTGTGGCCAAACACGTGCCCACAGCTGTTCCCAGCAGCGCTACTCAGGAAGTGGACCCAGCCCAGCTGTGCACGACCCGGCGCGAGATCCGTAAGTGCAGCGCGTCCGCACCACGGCATGTCTCAGATACAAAGGAATGAGGTCCAGACGTGTCCTGCAGCACGAGAACATTAAGTTGGTGACAGAAGCAGGTCCCAGAGCCCCCATGTCCTCAGCTTCCCTGTATATGGAATGTCTGGAGGACACAGACCTGGACCGACACAGACTGTTGGTTGTCATCTCAGGGTGGACTTGGCCTGGGGGGAGGGGTGGGCGTTGGGGAGAAACAGTGAGTGCCTGAGGATGTGTCCAGGAGTTCTTTCTGGGTTGATGAAAATTTCCTGAAATTGATAATGCTGATGGCTCCCAGGTTGGGGATATGCTAGAAACTCCTGAATCGCACACTTTGAATGAAACTAGTGCTTCGAGTGAGTGAACGGATGTATGCGCATTTTGTGAGTTACATCTCAGTAAAACTATATTTTGGAAGCATTTTAAAAAGACAGTGCGGAAGACCTCTGAACTTCTTCGGAGTGTGTCCTAGTCAGGGACAAAAGCCCGAAATAACGATCTATAAAAGGCAGGCCCCCAGACATGGTTTTTCAGTAAATCTCGTTGCCCAGCGAGTGGATACTTCATTGCTAATTGCTCACTGCAATGGTGCTAAATCATTAAGTTGACATGTAAGTGTGGTGATGTCATAGAACATAAAGTAATGAGTTTTTCTTTATCTCCGAAATGTCTGTGTTTTCTGTCTGTGATAAATTCTGTGGCTTTTTCCTTCTTTAGTGCTGTGTCTTGACTGTCCGGGGATAGCTCTTGTTAGCGATCTCCCTTGTCGGGGACAGGTGGGGTCGCTGACGCACACTGTCCGTGTGGCGAGTGTCTCCCACGGGATGGCCACGGCAGCGGGGCAGGTAGTGTTTTCTGCGGAAGCCACGTTGCTCCTGAAGGGAGGGAGGGTGGCTTACCCCCAGGCAGAGCGCCCGGCTTGGGACGGGGATGTGTTTGGTTCTGACGGCTCCGTAGGGCTCCCGCCGTTCCCTCTAGCAGGTTCTCTGCCCACAGATCCTGCTGGGTGGCTTTTCTCCTCGTTCAGGGCCAGGTTCAAGGGCCACGCTCTGGCTGCCTGAGTGTGCTCAGGGAACTGCACTGCAGCTGCGGTGGCTTAAACTGAGGAAGGTCATGGTTCTGGAGGCCGGGAGTCCGAGAGAAGGTTCAGGGCCATTGCTTCTGAGGGCGTGGGCAGGGATCTGGCCCAGGGCTCCCGCCTCGGTTAGGAGATGCCATCCTCTCCCGTTGTCTCTGCGTGCCTGGCTGCCCAAATCCCCTCTTACCGGCATCCCTGGCACAGTGGCTCGGGGTCCAACCTAATGACCCATCTTAACGCAGACCCCATGTCCAGGAGAGGTCCTGGGGTGGGACCCAGACTGGCTCTTGCAGGGACACGGCTCAGCACCTACACTGCCCGCTGACCAGCACTGCCTCCCCAGCGGCTGACCAGAGCCTCGTCTCCCGCCTGACGCAGGCGCCCCCTTTGTTTCCTGCCCAGAGCTTTCTTCATTCATTTGCGGATTTCCTCACTTCCTGTTTCCAGTTCCCTCTTTCAGCCCAAACGGGCAGAAATTCCCCAGGAACCAGGACTTCTCTGGGTCCTGCTCTCTGCTGTGTCTCCAGGGCACAGCCCACACCCAGCACACCCAGTGCCCCTCGGTGGAAGGAAAGAACTCACAGGCGTGTTAATGCGATGACCGTTTCCAGGCTCTGCGTCCCCGAGGAGTGGGGGTGGGCAGACTTGATGTCGTGTAGTCACAGACGAGGAACTCTGAAGTCCTCTCCTGAGAACTAAACTGTCGCCAGGAAAGGACACGTCTTCAGAAGGAAGTGGGTGGGAAGGCTGTTCTCATGCGGCAAGACACGGCACTCGGGCATCCGATGGTTGACTGTCACGTCACTGTCTCAAGGTGCGACGTCGCCTCCTTAAAACCAAGCTGCCTGGAAAAAAGGTGAGGTGCCAGGGCAGGACGAGAGCGTGGAGCCAGTCCCGACAAGACCCGGCTGGCAGCGGCATCTGGTGTTCCACGGTGTCGGGAGACGGGTGCGTGCACCCTGCACACGCTTTCTGCTGGTGAACACAGACGAGGCTCGTGCGGCGCAGAGCTGGGGGACGGCAGTCCAGACCTGGCTCCGGGGTTCCAAGAGTGAAAGGTGTCTGCGCCAGGTTCAGTCCGCACACCCTGATTTCTTCCGGTGGAGCTTCTCCACCTGTCATCAGTGGATGGAAACCTCCAATTCCACCTCCACAACCTTTGTAGCTTGTGCCCCATTTTCTGCAGAGCTTCCAGAAGATTCCAGAGACACTGCCTCCCCTCCACACACAGATCCGTCTCCAAACGCAGCTGCTAGGGCTCCCTCCGCCAAGGCTGGAAGTGTGTGCCCCGTCACCTGTATTTCCGGAAGGAATTCTGATTTCCGGGACTCCGGGTTTTCTGGTGGAGAGGCTAGCTTGTGTTTCCCCAGCCTTGACCAGTGCGTGTCCAGTGCAGTGACAGCTGCCTGTCAGATGGGGACCAGGCAGGTCGGAGAGTGCCCCCAGCACACCGCACTGCACTCAGATCTTATGTCGCTCAAGTTAGAATGCTTCTCAACACGGATGCCCAGGCATCTGGGAAGCAATGCTTGGATGCAAGAGACCATCTTGTGCCTTGAAAAACTCCTCACTTCCCTGCAGGCCTCTCCCGACCACCCCGAACTAAACGCCAGGGACACCATTTTCATGTGACGCCTCAGTTTCTTAAGTGGGAAGGGCACAGCACGGCCACACAGCCGACACTTTGGTGAAATAGCCACAGCCAAAAGGGCGCAGAGTCACAGTTGTCCTCGGAGAGCCCCTCAGTGAGCCTGCAATCATTGGGGTCTCGGTCCAGAAGCCAAGAGCCCCAAAACCGCCTTGTTTCTCGGTCTTCCCTCCCCGGGGCAGCGGAAATGGACCGGGAGGGTAGCCTGCGCATGCGCCTGTTCTGGGGCGGGGAGGAGAACCCAAGTCGGAGGACTGTGGTAAGAACAAACGTTTCTGTACTATTTCGTTTCACTGTGTGGGGTAGTCAAGTCCGTAATAAGCCCAAACTTGAAACCACACATTCGCTGTAGGAATGTTTGCCCTATGGCTCACGCTTCCAGCTCAAGCTTGATTTCTGGAGTCTCTCCGTGAGAGATGTATTTTAGCAAATGAGATTTTTATATGCTTCCATAGGAAAACAAAGCTAATTCTGGGAGGTCGAAAGATCCCTTCCTTCCAAAGCAATGCGCATTCATTCTGTGATTAACCACTTCGGTCATCTGAATGGGTCCTAATGACAGGCACGAGGACCGCTCCCCTAAAATCAGCTTCATTCAGAACCCTCAACCCAAAGGTTATTTTGGAGTTTTCAAAAGGAGCACAACGTCAACATTTAAGACAGATTTGCCAACAGCTGCCTTGCCTTTGAAGGAAATGAGATCCGACAGCAAGTCACCGGCCGTGACAGCACCACGTGCCAGTGATGAAGTCATCCCTGAATTCTGCTTCGCCAGGACTTCGGACCTTGGGCCAGAAAACCCGTACTCCCAGACAAGGGAGCAGTTCAGCCCAGTCCAGGCCGGGGCGGGAGAACGTGCCTTTCTGGAGCTGCAGCAGAGAGCGAAGGGCGCGGCTCCGGGGACGGAGGGCGGCTGGACGAGCCGGGGGCCAGCGGGCCGGCTCGGGTCGGGGTCCGCCTCCGCCTGAAGACCAGGGGGTTACGGTCCGCGTGGCACGCTCCAGCATCGAGGCCGGATGTGGCACTTCTTTCCTGGCCCTGATGCTGCTTTGGGTTTTGTGTTCTGCTTCTTTAAAGGACGCCACGAGGAGACACTAGGCAGGGGGCGTGACTCGGTCCTTCAGTGCAGGGAGGGTTCCTGTTCGGCTGCTTCGGGGAAGTGCCGTGCTGTGCGAACCCTAAACTGTACTTTAGGCAGCAAGTTCAGTGGATTCAGCTCACGTCTGGAGGGGACAGGTGGGACAGGTGGCCGGAAGGGCGGCGGCGCTCTCGGCAGCCATTTCTCAGCTGGTGAGACAGGACGCGTGGGGCCCGCCCCGAAGGCCTGGAGGCCCAGCGCCAGCGCCGCCTGCCCTGCAGCAGGTCCCCGCGCCAGCACTTACGCACGCCTGCCGCGTGCCGGCACCTGCTGCGGAGCTCCGGGAGCGCGCGCTGGTCTGGACGGGGACACAGAGGCCGCCCTGTGCTGGGCTCACTCTCGGAAGGGAGGCCAGCCCGCGAGGATGCGGCAACAAAACGAGAGAAAGGAAAAAGTCCTTTCCGGAGCCGGATGCTAGATGAGGGGATCAGCTCTCCCCTCACGCTCCTGCCCACCCCTCCCCGTGCACCTGTCACCCCTGCTCCGTGGTGCTCCCCCACCCCCCACATGCGCGAGTCCCACCCTTGTCGTCCCCGGCAGTCCGGGATGACAGAGCCCACGGGAAAGGAGAAGAAGAAAAGCCCGAACGGGGCTTCCTGCCCAAACACACGGTCACCCCGCTTCCTGGCCCCTCTTACAACGGCTGCGCCCTCCGATCAAGGACACTTGCAGGTCAGAGAGGTGACCTTGTTTTATTTTGTAGGTGGCAAGGACAAATGGCAAAGAGAAACGAAATATGTATCTATTTTTTAACTACTTTTGAGGGGCGCCTGGGTGGCTCAGTGGGTTAAAGCCTCTGCCTTCGAGCTCAGGTCATGATCCCAGGGTCCTGGGACCGAGCCCCGCATCGGGCTCTCTGCTCGGTGGGGAGCCTGCTTCCTCCCCACCCCCGGCCTGCCTCTCTGCCTGCTTGTGATCTCTCTCTGTTAAGTAAAACAAACAAACAAACAGAAACTACTTTTGAGGTTCCCAAGAAAGCGGTTTTCCACGGCTCTGAGTGGCGCAGACCTTGATGGACAAGGACACCCCCGCAAATGAGACCGGGAGGGGCTGCCGCTTCCCGGCTCCATGTTGGGGGCTCGTGCTGGGGCCTCACCTCCAGGATGGCAGCGGACATGCCCTCAGACACGGAGCTGTTCACCACCGCAAAGCAGTTCTTCAGGGCCGCGTGCAGGTCCTCCTGGGGCATCTCTCCAAGCAGCCGCACCCCGGCCGTCCTGAAACAGCAGCAGGGGACAGCTTTCTGCCTCTGCGAGTCCGGCGGGGAGGGGGCCGGGGGAGGACAGCCAGTCTCCGGACGGAGAAGTCAGCCTTAGGACCGCGCAGTAGGGCGGGGGTCTCCGTCCTTCCCCACCCCGATGAGCCGCCCTTGCTGTGACTCATGCCCCCAGGTACCGTGGGTCAAACGTAGGTTCTGGCCACTTTTTCTAGTAACACAGTCTTGTTTCAAATGTTTGGAATGTTTGGACAGTAGCACACATACAAGAAACAGAAACGAAGTGCTACAATGGAGACTACAACAAGCGCCCTGGTGCCCACCGCCCAGAGGTTTTGTCTTGGGTTTTTTATCCAGCAACACTGATGCGTCTGTGCAACACCCTCTCCACACTCACATTAACTGTGTGTGATTTTATCTGCAGGCGAGTGATTAAGACGCCTGCGTATCTGTGCAGAGAGATCAGGACTTCCCAGTCCCCTGTGCTGACCGTGGCCGGTGACACGGAGGGGCCGTCCTGGGGGGCCGTGGGGAAACCATCTAAAGGGGCCGACCCAAACGGTCCCTACCCTTTCCTGTACCCCCACTAAACACTGGGAGGCACTAGAGGGGCCTTGGGGCCACCAGTCACCCTCGGGATATGGTCCGGGGCCAGCCACATCTGGTGGTTTCTTATGTGAGGCAGTAGCCGCCGCGTGTTCAAGCCCATGTCTGGACCGTCTGGAACGGGCTGGCAAACGCACCCTCGGAACCCTCGGTTCCACCAAGTGCTTGATACTTTAGGTCTTTTAGTTTTTGCCAGAGTGATCAGTGGAAACTAGAACTTCAAATTAGAACTAGAAATTAGAACTTCAAAGCATTTCCCTGCGCGAGTGAGTGCGGGCATCTCCACCCCCGAGGGGGCTGCTCAGGCTCCCAGCCCGGCATCCTTCCTGTCAGGCGGGGGGGGGGGGGGGGGGGGGGGGGGGGGGGGGGGGGGCGCCCCGGAGCAGGAGCGCCCGGACCCCCCGGGGCCATGGGGAGGTGACACGGGGCGGCCGGAACAGAGCCTGGGCGCGGTGAGTGTGGCGCAGGCACAGGAGCGGGGTGAGGGACTGGCCGCCGGGCTCCTCTCCCGCAGGATGCTGCTCGCCTCCTCCGCTTACCTCTTTACTCTGGCCTTCACTTCTCTCGTGAACACTGGGTCGACCTGAAAAGAGACAGAGATTGTAGGAAAAGCCTTTTGTGAGCCCGGGTCTCACGAGAACGGCCTATGATGGCTGCAGAGCCAGACTCAACTCAGGGAGGAAAAACCCAGCGCGACAGGCACTAACGCTCAGGCTGCACGACTACATGATGGGCGGGGGGGGGGGGACCCTGGGAAGGGGCGCGGAGAAAAGCGCTCGCCCTCCTGTCTGCTGTCAGGGGCGCCTTGGACCAGAGCCTGCAGCAGCCCCTGGGACAGTGCCCCGCCCCCCGCAAGGTCAAGGTCTGGAAGCAGAAGGCAGGCCCAGCCCCAGGGCAGTCTGCGAGCCACACACAGGGCACTCCGCGGAAGGGAAGGAAGGGCCGCGTCATTCACTGCAGTGGCAGATTCTGTCATAAAACCTTTGAGGCAGAAGGAGTTGGAATCCTTCGCATATCCAAGACAAAAGATCTGACAAATTAACATTCTGTGTTTCGTAGGGAACCTTCCCAGAAGCATAGCTTTAAAGCCAAGGGCACGTCCATCGACAGACACCTTCCCTTCCACACGAGGGAACATAATCTGTCACGAGAAGGAACAAAACGCTGACACGTCCCCAGCACGATGACCCCAGAGAACACGGCGTTCCGTGCGAGTGGCCGGTCACTGAAGACCACATGCGAGGTGAGTCCGAGCCACACAACACCCAGAATGAGCAAATCCCAAGAGAAGGGAGACAGAGCAGTGGCTGCCAGGGACTGAGGGTGCGGACGCCGGGGAGGGGCTCTGACAGGTCTGGGGTTTCTCCTGGGGGGATGCAAGTGTACCCGAGTTAGAGTGACGTTTGCAAAACCGCGTGAACATACTAAAACCCACTGGGTTACAGACCTTAACGTGATCTTGAGGGCACATGAATTATATCTCGTAAAAAAGGAAAAGAAAAAGCCAAGTAAAACTTGAGTTAGTCACAACCTAACATCCTGGAGCCTGGATCTCCTCCTGTCTCGCCCCTGGAAGCGGTGTCCTTCGGCACAGGGCCCGCGCACGTCCCTGGGGCCCTGCCGGCTGACGTGGTGAACTAACGCGGAGGCTGAAGGCAGCGTGTCGGGGGCTCTGGGACACTGGGGATTCCTGCCCCTTGCAGCGAGGCTCGGGGTTTGAAGCGACCCATCCGTAGACACGTGAGGGCCAGGACAGGCGGCGCGGGCCGTGTGGGGCTCACGCACTCCGGTCCCCCCGTCTGCTCATGAGCTCCCGGCCGCGCCTGCATCGGCGACCTCTCTGGGCTTCAGTTTCCTTGGCTGCAGAGTGGCAGTTGTCACAGGGCCTCAGGAGGGTGGGGAGGCTTGAATGGGTCCCAGTGGTTCAGTGCCTGGGACTGTCCGAGGCGCCGCGGCGACGGCTTGGGGGCGCCTCCAGGAGAAGTGCGATATCCTGTGGAAGGTGTGTGAGAGCTGCAGACCTCGGCCCCCGCGCCGCACCCGCACACCCTCCCGGAGACGCGGCCTCGCGCCTGCACGCCTGCACGCCCGGCACTGAGCGGGGAGAGCAAGACGCCCCCGGCGCCCGGCAGCCGTCGCGGTGTTCGCACAGGGACGCCCACACTTGTGACCCTCAGAAGCCAGACTGAAGGACGGCTGGAGCACGTGGCCTCTTCTCCGGTGGCCTTACTCTCGGGGGTACCCGGAGGATGTGAGGGGACACTGTCCCACTGTCCCAGCGCTCCCACGAGCCCAGCCGGGGTGGAGCCCAGCGTACGTTCGCATCTGACTGGCCCCGGTGCAGACTCAGCCAGCGGACCTCGGCTTTGCCCTTGGCCTTCTGTGCAGCGTGCTGGCAACCATGAAATATTTTTAAATACTTTAAAGATAACACTCTAAAATAACAACTTGTTAAATAACTTTTAAATATAACTTTAAAAATACCACTTTTAAAATAATTTTTAAAACAACAACTATTCTTAAGTTGATGCCCTGTGTCGACAGATCTTGAGCACTTCCTCAAAGACACAGACAGAGGAGGGCAGGAACACATTTTACTAACACAGTGTCTGCCGGCCTGTCCCGTCCTCCTGACAAGCTAGCAGGGGGCGCAGATTCCACTTCTGTTCTCATTCACGCTCTAGCGGTAGGTATTAGAGTTTCAGAACAAGTCGGTTTGATGAATATGACAACGTCCGTCTACTTTATCGTGCCAACTGAAAAAATGCTGTGCCTTCCAGAAACTTCATTTCCGTCTCTTTTGGCAAGGGAACAGCGTGCGTATGTTGGACCCCAAATCCTTCAGACCGCTGGCACCGACTGGAATATATCCCAGAAGCCAGCGCAGCCAGTCTGGAAGCGCAGGGAACACTGAAACTATCCCCAGGAAGGTGTTTCTAGGGTTTAATGTATTTCAAGAGCAAGGTGACAGGACGGCCAGAAGACAGATGCACCCACATGCGGGACCACTTACGAGGGAGAAGAGCCTGCACGTGGCTGGGATCCCGTGTGAGCTACAGATGGGCGAACGCCGTTTAGCTGCCATCCATAAGTGATCTGCTCGTGCTAAGAAAATCCCCATGCTTGCACGATCCAGAAAGCCTTCACAGGTTTGTGTATGATTGTTACAAACTTCAGTTGCTTAAGTTTCTTGCCAAAGCCTTTTGACCTGCACAAGTGCTTTACACGTCTCTACTTCTATGTTAAACATCTGCACACAAATCAAAGTAGAAATGCTTCCAAGACCTGACTTCTGCCCCTGGATTTCCATTCACAGTCATGTATCTGGGCACCTGCTGACCCCACGGGGGGAAGTTACAGGACCACCAGTAACAAGAAGAGAACCTTTTGTGGGTTTTTTTTGTTTTTAAGATTTTATTTGTTCATTTGGGAGTGGGGCAAGAGAGAGCATGCGCACGAGGGAGGGGCACGGGCAGAGGGAGAAGCAGGCTCCCCGCAGAGCAGGAAGCCTGATACGTCTGAGCTAAAAGCAGACGCTTCACCGACTGAGCCCTCCAGGAGCCGTGGTTTTTGCTTTTTTGAGAATGAACTGTTTCCCGTCCAGAGGGTTCTTGAGTACGTTCTCCACGCGTGCAGCCTGCCAACCGTGTCTTTGGCAACATTATCACACACCTGGTGTGGACAGCACATAGATTGGTGTCTTCCAAATAGCCCGATAGGCCTCACTTGCCTCCCGCACAGCACCTACAGCTGAGCCCGAGAGCTCGGATCTGCAGGAAGTCCAGGGCAGTTCCTGCACCAGCCGTCCAAAGGGAGGTCGGAGGACAGCTTCCAGAACGCCCCCGTGCGGGCCCGGAAGGATTTCTTCAGCCACCAGCAGAGGGCGCCCGCTCGCAGGCGGCTTTTGCAGCCAGTGGCCTGGCCAAGTGCCTCTGCGGGAACCCTGCTCTGAGGCCTCTCTGCCTGCCCGCCTTCTCCTGTGGGGGCGCTGGGCCAGCTGGAAGCAGTGCCAGGGTTAGAGATGGACCCCTGGAGCCTGCGACACGCTCCCCACTCCTCGAAAGATCTTCAAAGGAGAAACTCATACTTCTGGATGATTTGGTGTTTATGGCCGTTCGGAGTCCGTGTTTACTTGCCACGGTCTCTGGGCCTAACCTAGGCTGCGTTCTCTGCGTGCATTAACTTACTTCCTGCCAGCGATCCTGATGTGAAAACCCCACCTCACACGAGAGGACTGCGCAGCTCAGAGAGCTCGTGTAGCTTAACGACCATCACACAGCTGGAAGGGTGCCGGGCCCGGAGACGGAATTCTGAAAACCACGCTCTGCTGCTTCTCTGCCGAGTCCTCGGGTTTTATCAACTAGTTCACGGAACAGCACCGTGCATTACGGAATCACTACCTGCGTACCCGTTTATTTTCCCACGATAAGCCTGTCTGTAGCTTTCTCGCTCCCTCCCTGACTGTT
Source organism: Mustela nigripes (assembly GCF_022355385.1). Taxonomy (NCBI): domain Eukaryota; kingdom Metazoa; phylum Chordata; class Mammalia; order Carnivora; family Mustelidae; genus Mustela; species Mustela nigripes. The sequence goes on from NC_081564.1 coordinate 2,730,866, forward strand.
GCCACTCTTGCCACGAGCAATGACCCTTCCGTCCCTGGCCGACGCCCCCTCCGTGGGACACGTTCCCTGATCATCCAAACCAGGAGCGACGTCTCCTCCCCCCCTTCCTTCCACCTGCTACAAACGCAGGCCTGCCTAGTCCGCTGCTTGTCCGCTTGCCCCCGTGTGCATGTCCTTCCCTCCAAGGCCAGGCCCTGTGTCTTGCACACAGCGCTCTGCCTGATAACAGCCGCTAAATGCATGGTTTCCGCCTGGCCCTTCCCTTCCGTTTTTATTCCTGATTCTTTCTGTTGAAATGATCTTAAACAATGGAATTACATTATAATCCCAATAGCTTATCATGAAAAAGCAGACAGCCCGATGAAAGCCTTCTTTTGGCTTTCTACAGTAATTGTCGAATTCCTACTTTACATATGATCGTTTTCAGTTAGAGATCCCTCATTTTTAGTTTTGTTAGCTTGCTTCTGTCACAATTAACTGCTTAGAAAAAAGCAATTCATCGAGGAAAACTTTAGGAGTCTGCTGAAATACTAGCACGTTAACTGAAATTCAGCTGAAGGTCTAACCACTTGCGAGCTGGAAGCTGACACTGCATTACACTTGCTGGGATTTACCTTCCACATCGGTTCATTTTCAAATCTCCCAGTGAAGCCAAGTGGAACAAAATACAAGATACAGGGAAAAAAGGTGGATTTTTTTATGTAATGAAAGCACCTTATGAAATTTTAAAAAGCAAAAGCATTGTAAGGAGCAAAGAAGATTCTCATTTCCTCTCTCTAAGCTTATTTATTTCTGAGCTGAAGATATTGTTTCGATTCCCAGGCTTAAGGAATCATCTTTGATAGAAGACGCTACCGTGGGAAGTCATTAAGCTGTCACGCTCAGACCGAGTGCATATACCACGCTCCTTATCAAGGAGCGCCAGCAGATGTGGCCACTCGAGACCCTCCTGGAAGCAGAAGCCACACGCTTTGCTAAAATGGTTGAACGGAGAGATCAAAGCAGCTTTAATAGGAAACCAAAGCCAGACTGAGACCGTCCCGCAGCTAACCCGGGATCCCAGCGTGTCCGGGCCCCAAGGAGACATTCGCACGTGCAGCACTTCCCACGTACGTCATCTGGGACGCTGCCCGTGAGCCAGGTGCTGTTCGAGGCACCGAGCCAGTACTCAGTGCCCGCAAGAAACGGTGAGGCCGGTGGCTCTGTCTTGGTCATGCCTACTTCGCTGATGGGGAAGCTGAGACACAGGCAGGGGACTCCCAGGTCACTCCAGGGTCCGAGCTTGCAACTGCCGTACTACCCGGCGGCACGGAACGACCTGCTGCGGGACACGGATGATGCCACAGGGTCTAAATGAGTGACTAAGGAGATCCCGTATGGGACGGAGATCCCCATTTTAAAATTTTCTTGCTAAGAATGGCCACGGAGATAAACACGTCTGGCATCTAAAAAATGAAACATACACAGCATCTGTGATTTTTTTGAAGCGACCTAAGGACATTCGTGTGACAATTTTATAAACGGGACTAGACCGGATAAACGCTCGGCGGGCAGAGTGACGCCATGCCCTCTGGGCCGGGCGGGGGGTGGGGTGGCAGGAGCCGGTGAACGCCCCACCGCCCCCGGGCCCTCCCTTGAGGACACAGTCCCCATCTGTCCTCTGACTGGACTGTGTGCCTCGTGACCGCAGGTGTCACGTCTATGCCACGTGCTCCGTATGTCTACAACACAGCGGCTCTCAGTAAGAACTTCTGGAAGGACTGAAGAAAGAAGCCCAGTTTTATAGACGTGAGCATACACGCGTGCACACACACACGCATTTATGACAAGGTGCACAGTGTCCTTGTGAACGAACAGCAGCAGAAATAACGGCGGCCTGGTCTCCTGCAGAGACTCTGCTCAGCCCGGCTGTCGCCCAGCAGCCCACCCAGAGGACGACACAGCAGACACGGGCAGCCGGGCACAGTCTCCCCCACCGGGGGGCCTCCTTTCCGTTTCCCCGAAGGCAAGCACTGAAGTCACCGCAGGGACCCCGTGTTGTGGCTGTGCACCGCCATCAACTGACCGATGGACCTCTTCCCCTCCTCCGTCGGCACGTCCGGACCAACAGGGCATCCGCACGAGCCGCGGACGTCCACTTTCCCCTCAGACCCTTCAGCTTCCACCTCTTCTGCCAGAGCCCCTTCCTTTGGTTCCTCCTCACCTCTGCCCGTGGACACAGTTGGTCAAAGTGGAGCCGGGTGCCTAGTCCTCTCCCTACAAAAGGGTCGGCTGTAACCCGAACTGGGTCCCGGACCTGGAACCGAAGGATCCGGAGACTATGCAGGGGGTGGAGCTCATTCCTCCCCAGGGGGCGTCCTGGACGGCACCTCCCGGCTGACCTCCAGCCCCCAGCTACTCTATTGGTGGCTCTTGTCTTCCTGTAAGCTGCATCTGCTGGAGTTGGTGTGACGCCTGCGGCCGAGGGACGCTGGCTGAGCGGTGCTGTTTTCCTAACTGGTGTGTCCCATGTGACGGGGCTCCATGCACAGAAAGGACCAGAGGGACCCCTGCCGTGTGCACCGCGACGATTCCCTAATGAGAGACTATTCCAGACGCCTTAGCTTAGAGTCAGTGCAGTTTTGTCCGGGGAAGCCAGCACGTGACCTCTTTGTAATTCGAGGCGAAAGCGTTTATTCAGCCACGGAGCTTCGCAGTTAACAGAGGACGACCCAGAATGAGGAGTGAATCCCCGTCAGACGCCACAAATAACGGCAGTCTCCTACTCGACAGAGTCGTTAAAGCATGGGTTTTGGTGTGTCCCAAGGTTTGAACTCTGACCCACTTTGAAAATCCATTTCCAGATTAATCACCGATGTTGCAAGGATTCAATTTCAAGTGTAAAATTGACCCCCCCACCTCGTTTGGTCTTCAGACATGATGTCAGATTGAATCCTTGGCCATGAAAGCAGACAGGTGTCTGGAGATCCTGGAAGGATGAAGTGGGGGCTGGGCTGGGCGGGCGGTCAGCGAGGGCACAGCTGCCGGTCCCGACTGAGCCAGGCCACCGTCTGGGGAGAGGCGCCCACGGCGGGAGCTGCCTCGCACGCTGGCCTCGGAGAGAATGACGCCTAGTGGGACAGACACCGTCCGGCATGGCCAAGTCGGTGATTTTCACATGTCAGATTAGGAAGCAAATCATGAGATTGATTTTTGGGCAAAAACAAGCTTTTTAAAAATACCATGGAAGAGAACAGCATCATATAGCAAGGGACAGCACAGTCTTCCAGAAAGGACCAGAGTTACGCATCTGACTCTTGATCTCAGCTTGGGTCTCTATCTCGGTCGTGTTCAGGCGCTGCTGGGCGTGGAGCCCGCGTCAAGAGCAAGGCCCAGAGTGCAGAGCTGCGCGAAGCGAGAGCAGCCCCGTCTAGAGACGCTCGTCCGGTGATGTGTGTGCGCATGTGCACGTAACCTGTGCTGCCTGGGTCTGCCCGCCCCTACCGGCCGAGCGCGTGCATCTCCACTGTCTTCAGAGATGTCCCCCGTTAACTGCGAACTGGCCGTGGCAGAAGCTTCCACACTGTGGCAATAGGTCACTGGGGCTTTCAGAGAACGGCTCCCCGCTCTGCTCCCCACGAGCACCGGTTGCTGGACACTCACCAGCGTACCCCAGGTCACGGTTAGGAAGCAAACAAGTGAGCCTTAGACACCAGCCTGCCCAGGTTCCCGGGGGATCTGAGATGTGCGTCCGGATGCATCACGTCTGTCTTCCGTGGGACGCAAAGAATCAAGAAGAGAACAACTTGTCTGGAGGAGTTTGTGACCCTGTGGATTCGATGCCGCCTTTTAGAAGCTCAAATTATCCTGTCTGCTGAGATGGCACCACGGTTCGGATGGGGCTTTTTGTTTTCCCCTTAGGTCTGAGAGAGACCTCTTATGAGGTTGGGGTATTTCTATGGCCTGTTGTGTCCCCCACACCCCTAATTCATACGCTGAATCTGAACCCCCAAAGATGATGGCGTCAGGAGGTGAGGTCTTTGGGAGGTGAGTGGGTCATGAAGGTGGAGGCTTTAGAAATAAGGTCAGTCTTAACCGATGGGATCAGGTCTCCCAAATGACCCCGGAGAGCGTCCCTCGGCCACAAAGAGGCCTCGCCGGCACCTCCCTCTCAGACTTCCAGCCTCCAGGTCAGGAGACCAGGTCTCTGGTGCTGGTCCGCCAGCCCATCCATGGGATCCTGTTGCCCAAACGGACCAGACGTGTATGAATGTGTCAGAGCCGAAGCCTGCACTTCTGTACTCGGGCCAGGAAGGGCGTGACGCCGCGTTACCCGAAGCCGACTGAGGTAGGGGAGAACCGTCTCCCTGGGCAGTGGGGGAGAAGCAGGTGGACCTCAGGAAAGCTCCAGGCGGAGTGTGTCCATGACACAGCACCTGCCAACTCCTGCTTCTGCTGAGGGGCAGACCTGCGGCCGAGAGAGGCACCTCCCGTTTCCCGCGGAGGTTTCGGTTCTCGGTAGTGCAGCGCCTTGTAGAGGACGCGCCTTCGATCGCTGGTGATCGGTGAGCTGAAGGGCCGTGAGTCTCTGGTCATAACCTTTCATGGAGGGTCCTGGACCCCTAACTCAAGTGTGCCCTTTCCTAGCCCCCACCCCCCGTCACTGTTTGGGGTCTTTGCTCCACAAGAGCAGACCAAGGTGGCTGTCCACAAGCTCCTGACCGTCCTGGGGCTCGTCTCAGACCCGCACTTGCCAAGCAAGCCCCGCTCTTCGGCATTGCAGGGCTGTCACTCCGGCGGAGCAGCCCCTGGGAGCTCTGGAATCATGAGCGCTCCTGGTGATGCGCTGTCCAGCATCGCCACAGACCTGCACTTCCTCCCTTGGCACCCAACCACGACCCTCTTCCAGAAGCTAAAGACACAGAGAGATGTAACAGCGATGCACGTTGTAGGCCCCGTGTGTGAGCGATAGCAAGTGGTAGAAAGACCGCGTTTCTCTGCGATGTGAGACACAGTGTCACCGTTCATTTGAAATGACAAGATGACAACCGTGTCTCCCGGAAGACCAGTGCTCGAGAAGCCCTCAGGAGGCAGCCACGCCGGGACTGTCCCCTGCTGCTGGCAGGCCGAACGGAGGGACACAGGTGGGTCCGGGGAGGGGACGCCGGGGCCAGGTGGCCCTCCCTGCCGCCCCTCCCCCGGCCACTGCCCCAGCTCCGGTGCCCCCGGGGTCTCCATTTCTGGGGAAGGGGTTGCTGTCACGAGCTCCTGCTTCTGGAGTATTCCTGAGCCCCCAGGCAGGTTTCCGCACACGGAAATGCGGTACAGAGACCCTGGCAGACGGGGTCGTCTGTGGTGGGGCGTGGGCCGGTGCTTCTGTCCAGCAAGGCCACTTGTGGGGTCTCTTGCACCCGGACACGAACACTTGATAACAGCCGTTCCCCGGACTCGGGCCGCTGCGCGCGTTTTTGTAATTTGTCGTATCTGCGTACCATCTGCACGGCTCCTTATTGAATATTTTTCTGAAACTAATGCAATTTATTTTGAAAGAAAGTCTTCCGAGTTGGAAGCCAGCGTCACATGCCATAAATAGACCATCACCATGAAAGCGGAAATAGTGCAAACGAGAAACCACATCGCTAACTTCTGAGTCTGAGGCTCTCTCTCTCCGGTAGTGGGGATTGCGGCATCTAACTCAAACTTTTCCTTCCAGTAACGCTCTTCAGACGGAAGGATGGAAACAACTGAAACATCCTCGTCATAAACAGCTCGGCCGTGAGGGACTCCACATGCAGCGGGGCCCCGGGTCATCTTGTTGTCACCGGAAGGCTGCAGCCGAGCACGTGTGCAGGCGTGTGTGTGTGTGAGTGCGTGGTGCGTCAAACACTCGCACTGAATGTGGGGTGCTTCATTTCTCATGGGCAGAGTCGAGCCCTCGCTATTTTTATTAGGTTACGGGATCTTTTTCCAGGTCAACGTACTGTCTCCAAAAGTCTGGGCATATGGAGACAAGTGCGTGTCCCCCGCCGCATGCCGTGTGTGTCCCCAGGGAGCCGGAGCCCACAGAAGAGCGTGCAGAGCAGGTAAGACGGCGGTGTGCAGGAACCCATTCGTTCATGTTCTCAGGGGCACCCCCATGAATACAGTGGGTGACACACGACGCGGTCACAAGCTCAACTATCCTGGTTTGGCAAACAGGACCAAGGAAATGAGCGATGCCTTCCCCAGGGTGTGCCATCTGCTGCCCTGGCATAGACACCCCACGGGGCACAGTCCCATCGCTCCCCACTGGAAGGACAGAGCCTGCTTCGTTCCCCACAGCACACACTGTAAATCACAGTTCGCTCTCAGGAGACGTCTCTGCCCCGATGCTCTGACTCCTGAGTGCTTGGCCCTGCGTGTGCGACAGAGCTGCACGTGCTTAACCCGCATTGTTGAGGGGAGCAGCGACTCTCCTGGAGGCCCATGCAACGAGACACAGGGTGTCCCAGGCCTTCTGCTGGCCTCTGCTCTCCCGCGCTCATGGATAGTTACTTCCCACACCGCTTGGGTCCTAAATGCAAGCCGGCCAGCTCACCCTGTGCTCGGCGAAGGGACGGCTCTGTGTGGTTTGCTGCTGTGCAGCGTAGAGGAGTTTCAGGTACGGGGGCCACGTACCCTGGGCGCCCCACGCACCAACTCGGACTGCCGCATCCCCGTGGAAACCTCCCGCTGTAGCAGTCGGTGAGCTGCGAGGGATTACAAAACCTCCTCACCCTTACACGTGGTTGTCATTCATGAAAAGGCAGACGTTAATTACTTTAACAGGAGGTAAATAACGTAGTCAAAGAGAAACGTCAACTAATTTTAGAAAACACATAGGAAGTACAGAGACGGAGAGGGGAGCAGAGTGCGCGGAGCGCGGACTCACTGCGGGGCCTGCGATCACCATGTAGACGTTAGGCTCTTCACGATGCCATTCTTAGGAAGAAAGAGAAAAAAATTTCAGTGGTTTTATGCCATAGATGGAAACGTAATTAAGTTTAGTTAATTATATGATAATATACATTATTTCTTATCACTGTTCATTCAACAGTCGAATTCTATGTATTTGAAATGTAAACACTGAACATTGTATTATTCTAAGTAACATGCTTTTTCTAGAATGTTGTGCATTATCTGGATCTCACCCCTATTGGAACAACCAGGAGGAAACACTCCACAAGCCAGTGTGGACTTAGGGGTGATTCAATCAATGCAGCAAATCTCCAAACGTGTCCTACAAACTGCCATGTGTGAAACATTTCCAGGTAAGATTACCTTATTCTTACAATTATTCACTGTTTTTGTGATTTCCTCAGAATCCGAAGGCACAGGAGAGTAGAAATGTACACCACCCAGTGCTCTTATTTTTCTGGTTGTTTCCAGAGTACCCACCTAGAGCGGTTCTGCTCATGTGGAAAGACGGAGACGGGAAGACTGAAAATCCTACAGACAGGTAGGCCGAGACCAGACCCCAAACAATTCTGTCAACGAAACGTACCTGAGAACACATCCACCAAGTAAAGAGGGTCCTTAACTTGTCTAAGGCCACACACCAGGAGAAAGATGTATAAGTTATCAGCACTTTGGTTAATCCCTGCAAGGGAAGAGTTCAGGTGTTCTTAGTGGGGAGAAGGCACTGGACACCACGGGAGCAAAGACCCGAGGCGCCGCTCCGAAGCCGCAGGGCTCCCACCTCCGCACCTGCCCCCCCACACCTCCGCCCCCGCCCCCCATAACCTTCACACAGTTCCCTGCACGAATGATCTGCCCCTCCCGGTGGGAAAACCTGAGCTGAGTTCAGCCCAGGAAACGGGCTGTGCAGCGAGAAAAGAGCAGTTCTTACGAAGTGTGAGCCACAGGCCCTGGAAAGCATTTGGCTAGAATTTCAGTTCGACGAGCATTTCCTTCATGCAAGTGAGGGGGCTTCATGCGGGGACGTGACCCTGAGTCCGCGTGTTCACTGAGCAGCGCACACTAACATGGACATGCCCATGGGTGCGTGGACTGCAGGCTTTGGGTCGCATGGTGGCTCCTCTCCCCGAGAGCTGGACTGGCTTCGTGACCCCTCAGCTCCGGGCCGGCCTGGGGATTAGTGATGGCCCACAGAGCCCGGGGGGAGGCCAGCGAGTGACTTCCAGGTCGCGGCCTTGGGAAGCCCCGTGTCACTGTCTCTCACCCCACAGAGCACTGCCACCTCCCAGCCAGGCCGGCTGCCTCCTTGGGGACGAGGATCTGCGGGGAGAGGGCCGGCCGACCCCGCCGGAGCTGCAGGCCTTGGCCCACCGCAGAGGGAGCGTGGGCCCAGCAGCAGACAGGTGCGGGGCAGGATCCGCCCCGGAGCCCGGGCCCAGCCGCCAGCCCCAAGGCCACGGGAAACCGTGGCTCTTTAAGCCCCTCTGTGTTGAGGTGGTTTGAAGTACAGCAACAGGCAAGTGATCCGACAGAAATGATCCGTGCGGTTAACACACGCCGACCTAAAACATCATTCCAGATGCATGCGCCTGCGCCCCAGATCGGGCCGGTGAGAGGATTCGGTGCCCGCGTGTATCTCGCCGCTCCCCGGTGCACGCACTTCCCGTGTCTCAGTGCCACTGTGAGCCGTGCATGGCTGCGTCGTCAGAGCGACGGGGACATGGCTGTGCCACCTCCACGTGACCACACACGCTGTGTACTGACTGTGACATGCGGTAAGGCTGGGTGTCCCCACGGTCTGAAGTAACCACTGACAATGTCATCGAGGTGCAGGGGGTTGTGGAGGATCTCCCCCACTGTGCTGCGCACCCCGGAACTCACCCTAGGAGGACAAGATGTACTGTGTGACCGAAAGTCCCAGCTGGAAGCTATGTGCAGAATTTGGATCCCCGATCAGAGGACTTTGAGGCCAGGTGACAAGCTATTCCCCTTAATGAATGATAACTTGAGGAATTCCTTTAAGGGACTGGAAGGTCCAGTGCGAGACACAGATAAATTCCTCCTTCCGAGGCAGGAACCGTCAGTGAAGCTGAAGCCAGACAGTGAATGTCCAGTGATGACAAAAATCACAAGCATCGTCATGAAAATCAGTTATTGGTGACATTGGAAAGTTAACAGAGGGACAAGGAGAAAGCCAGGGGATGTGCTGTTAACTATATGGGGAAGCCTTAGCCCAGGGCCCGGGGCACGTGGGCGTGCACACACACACATGCACACGTGTGCACATTGTTTTTATATTTAGAACAACTCCTGAAGGGCTGTGTGTCCAGATGTGAGCCCCTGGGTGGGACACAGCATCACAGACCCCGTCATCACAATGTACCTGGAATATGTGTGCAAATACATAAGAAGACAAGAAGGAAAGGTAGAAAGAGACACATGAATGTACCAAAAAGGGGGAGAAGTAATGAAAAAAAAAGTACAGCAGCAAAGCAAACACAGAGATGACCCAGGGACGGGAGCCGAAGCCAGCCTGGTCTGAAAACCCGTCTGTTGTCTTGGCAGAAAGACTCCGCTGGCGTCTCTCCGTGTGCCACACGACAGGCATGACGTCGGAAACGAGTCTGTCCCTTTATTTCACTGTGACGCGGGGACTGGTTTCTGCTCTGGGGACGCCGGGAAAAGTGTGCCTCCGCCCACCCCTACCCAGGACCCCGAGGAAGCCAGCCTGGAGAGAGTGACCCACCAAGGACAGCGTTCTGTGACTCGCAGTGAGCTGGACATGAGGTACGGAAGCCTCGTCCGCATGACCGATGTGTCTGCATCCACACACAGCCCCCGGGTTAGCCATGTTACACACGAGGAACTCTCATGTTTTCTCTCCCATTTCAGTTTTTTAAAGTGCTGGTTCCTGGGGCACCTGGTGGCTCGATCAGGTGAGCATCTGACTCTTGATCTCGGCTCAGGTTCTGATCTCAGGTTGTGAGTTCAAGCCCTGTGTTGGGCCCGACACTGGGTGTGGAGTCTCCTTAAAAATTATTTATTTTTTAACTTATTAACAAATAATGTCTTATTTGTTTCAGGGGTGCAGGTCTGTGAATTGTCAGTGTTACCCACCTCACAGCACTCACCGTAGCACATGCCCTCCCAACGTCCATCACCAGCCACCCTCTCCTTCCCCCCACCCCCCAGCAGCCCTCAGTTTGTTTTGTGAGATTCAGAGTCTCTTATGGTTTGTCTCCCTCCCGATCCCATCTTGTTTCATTTTTTCCTCCCCTACCCCCCAAGTCCCCCATGTTGCCTCTCAACTTTCTCATATCAGGGAGATCATATGATAATTGTTTTTCTCTGACTTTGCTCAGCACAATACCCTCTAGTTCCATCCACGTTGTTGCAAATGGCAAAGTTTCATTTCTTTGATGGCTGTGTAGTGTTCCATTGTCTGTATGAACCCCATCTTTATCCATGCATCTGTTGATGGACATCCAGGTTCTTTCCATAGTTTGGCTATTGTGGACATTGCTGCTATAAACATTCGGGTGCACATGCCCCTTCGGTTCACTACATTTGTATCTTTAGGGTAAATACCCAGCAGTGTGATTGCTGGGTCATAGGGCAGTTCTATTTTCAACATTTTGAGGAACCTCCATACTATTTTCCAGAGTGGTTGCACCAGCTTGCATTCCCACAATGCAGGAATCTGGATGGATTCCTGTCTCAAATTTAGGTCTTTCATCCATTTGAGTCTGTTTTTGTATGTGATGTAAGCAAATGGTCCAGTTTCATTCTTCTGCATGTGGCTGTCCAATTTTCCTAACACCACTGGTTGAAGAGACTGTCCCTTTTCCACTGGACATTCTTTCCTGCTTTGTTGAAGATTAGTTGACCTGAGTTGAGAGTCCATTTCTGGGCTCTCTGTTCTGTTCCATGGATCTATGTCTCTGTTTTTGTGCCAGTACCATGCTGTCTTGATGATGACAGCTTTGTAATAGAGCTTGAAGTCTGGAATTGTGATGCTGCCAACTTTGCTTTTCTTTTCCAACATTCCTCTGGCTATTCAGGGTCTCTTCTGGTTCCATATAAATTTCAGGACTATTTGTTCCATTTCTTTGAAAAAATTTGATGGTATTTTGATAGGGTTGCACTAAATGTGTAGAGTGCTTTAGATAACATAGACATTTTCACAATATTTGTTCTTCTAATCCATGAGCATGGAAAGTTTTCCCATTTCTTCATGTCTGCCTCAATGTCTTTCACGAGTACTTCATAGTTTTCTGAGTACAGGTTCTTTGCCTCTTTAGTTAGCTTTATTCCGAAGTATCTTATAGTTTTGGGTGCAATTGTAGATGGGACTGACTCCCTAATTTTTTTTCAGTCTTGCTGTTGGTGTATAGCAATGCAGCTGATTTCTGTGCATTGATTTTATATCCTGACACTTTACTGAATTCCTGTATGAGATCTAGGAGTTTTGGAATGGAGTCTTTTGGGTTTTCCACATAATGTATCATATCACCTGCGAAGAGTGATAGTTTGACTTCTTTGCCGATTTGGATGCCTTTAATTTCTTTTTGTTGTCTTGATTGCCGAGGCTGGGACTCTAGTACTATGTTGAATAGCAGTGGTGACAGTGGACAGCCCTGCCGTGTTCCTGACCTTAGGGGAAAACTCTCAGTTTTTCCCCATTGAGGATGATATTCGCTGTGGAGTTTTCATAAATGGCTTTGATGATATTGAGGTATGTACCCTCTATCCCTACACTGTGAAAAGTTTTAATCAGGAAAGGATGCTGTACTTTTTCAAATGCTTTTTCAGCATCTATTTAGAGTATCATATGGTTCTTGTTCGTTCTTTTATTAATGTATCACATTGATTGATTTGTGGTTGTCAAACCACCCTTGCAGCCCAGGAACAAATTCAGTTTGGTCGTGGTGAATCATCCTTTTAATGGACTATTGGATTCTACTGGCTAGTATTTTGGTGAGAATTTTCACATCTGTGTTCATCAAGGATATTGGTCTGTTATTCTCCTTTTTGATGGGGTCCTTGTCTGGTTTTGGGATCAAGGTCATGCTGGCCTCACAAAGTAAGTTTGGACATTTTCCTTCCATTTTTATTTTTTGGAACAGTTTCAGGAGAATACGTATTAATTCTTCTTTAAATGTTTGGTAGTGGGCACCTGGGTGACTCAGTAGGTTAAGCCTCTGCCTTCAGCTCAGGTCATAATCTCAGGGTCCTGGGATCGAGCCCCACATGGGGCTCTCTGCTTAGCATAGAGCCTGTTCCCGCCACCACCACCTACTTGTGATCTCTCTGTAAAATAAATAAAATTTTAAAAAGAAGTGCTAAACCAGGCACTCACATTGTTTATAAAATATATATATAAATGTTTGTAGGATTCCCCTGGGAAGCTGTGTGGTCTTGGGCTCTTGTTTGTTGGGAGATTTTAGATGATTGCTTCAATCTCCTTATTAGTTATGGGGCTGTTCAGGTTTTCTGTTTCTTCCTGGTTCAGTTGTGGTAGTTTATACATCTCTAGGAATGCATCCATTTCTTCCAGATTGTCAAATTTGCTGGAGTATATATAGTTGTTCATAATATGTTCTTATAATTGTTTGTTATTTCTTTGGTGTTGGTTGTGATCTGTCCTGTTTCATTAATGATTTTATTAATTGGGGTCCTTTCTCTTTTTAATAAGTCTGGCCAGGGGTTTATCAGTCTTACTAATTCTCTCAAAGAACCAGCTCTTAGTTTTGTTGATCTGTTCTACTGTTCTTTTGGTTTCTGTTTCATCGATTTCTGCTCTGATCTTTATTCTCTTCTGCTGGCTTTAGGCTTTCTTTGCTGTTCTTTCTCCAGCTCCTTTAGGTGTAGGGTTAGGGTGTGTACTTGAGACCTTACTTTAGAAAGGCTTGTACTGCTATATACTTTCCTCTCAGGACTGCCATTGCTGTGTCCCAAAGATTTTGAACAGTTGTGTTTTTATTTTCCTTTGTTTCCATGAATTTGTAAAATTCTTCTTTCATTTCCGGGCTGATCCATTCATTCTTTAGTAGGATGCTCTTTTGCCTCCGTGTATTTGGGTTCTTTCCAACTTTCCTCTTGTGATTGAGTTCTAGCTTCAGAGCACTGTGGTCTGAAAATCTGCAGGGAATGATTCCAGTCTTTGGGTACCGGTTGAGACCTAATTTGTGACCCAGGATGTGATCTGTTCTAGAGAATGTTCCATGTGTACTAGAGAAGAATGTGTATGTATTCTGTTGCTTTGGGATGGAATGTTCTGAGTAGATTTGTGATGTCCATCTGGTCCAGTGTGGCATTTAAAGCCTTTATTTCCTTGTTGATATTTTGGTTAGATGATCTGTCCATTTCAGTGTTGGGGGCTGTTAATGTCCCCTGCTACTACTGTATTACTGTTGATGTGTTTCTTTGATTTTTTTTATTATTTGGTTTATAAAATTGGCTGCGCCCATGTTAGGGGCATAGATATTTACAAATGTTAGATGTTCTTGTTGGACAGACCCTTTAGTGTCCTTCCTCATCCCCTATTATAGTCTTTGGCTTAAAATCTATCTTATAAAAGGATGGCCACCCCAGCTTTCTTTTGATGTCCATTAGCATGGTAAATGGTTTTCCACTCCTTACTTTAAATCTGGAGGTGTCTTTGGGTCTAAAATGAGTCTCTTGCAGACAGCATATCAGTAGGACTTCTTCTTCTTATTTTTTAATCCATTCTGATACCCTGTGTTTTTGATTGGGGAATTTAGCCATTTACATTCAGGGTAAATGTTGAATGATATGAATTTAGTGCCATTGTATTGCCTCTAAGCTGACTGTTACTGTATATTGTTTCTGTTCCTTTCTGTTCTATGTTATTTTTAGGCTCTCTTTGCTTAGAGGGCCCCTTTCAATATTTCCTGTAGGGCTGATTTGGTGATCTCAAATTCTCCTCTCTCCCTGGTCTCTGACTGTGCTCTGTGCTCATGTGGTCTGTGACCGAGCAGGTCTATCTCTAGTGGACGGCCCTGTTTGGAGTCTCCAAACCCAGCAGACTCCTGCAGCACACTCCCATGCTGCTCCTCCCAGAGGAGGAAGTTCGGGGGGGGGGTGTCTCCCCAGATTTGCCACTTGTGGGGTACCAGCTCGAAAAGCAGTATCCCGACTGTGTCAGGGATCACGATTTAAGGTTACCCCGAGCTGACAGCCCACTCCTCAGCTCTGTCCCTTTAGCCACCTTCCCTGCTCTGATACCTGCGAGCTCTGCCACACTCAGGCACCCCCACTCTTTCTGTGACCCCAAGGGACCTGAGACCACATTGTCCCTGCAAGGGCTGTACCCCTGCTTAGCTTCTGGAGCGACGTCTCTCAGTGGAGCAGACTTCTAAAGTTCCACTTTTGTGCTCTGCTGCTCTCTCTTGCTGGGAGCCTGCCCCCGTCTGTCTCTCTTCCCATATGTCGCCTTGGATTCACTTCTCCGCACGTCCCACCTTCCAGAAAGTGGTCGCTTTTGTGTTCCTAGAATTGCTGCTCCTCTTCTCTTTGATCACAGTTGAGTCTGCAGGTGTTTGGGATGGTTTGATAACCGTTACTGGGTAGGCATTGGTCCCCACGGGCTGAGCACCCTCCATGCTGCCCAGCACTCTGCCTGACCTGTCAGCTTTTCCACGGAACTAACCTGATCTGCGTGAAGCCACTTTCTCTCCCAGCGTCTGTTCTAGCCGCTCTGTTCATTTGTTTTTTGCCCATGTGTTATTATAAGGAAAAAGAATCCAAGGATTTCAGTTGAGTGCATTAGATGTGTAGTGGATTTTAGCTGGAAAATTTGATTTGGGGGCTGTGAAAATATCGAGGGATCTGGTAACATCAATTTCCCACCTGAAGAACAAAGGGTTTCCGAGGCCTGGCCAAGAACACAAAACACTACCATCCAAGCTTGGCATAGTCCAGTCTCCACACAGAAACAGAATTGAAAGGAGGAGAGAAGAAAATTAAATAGATGTGTTAAGAATAGAGATACAAAGAAAAGAAAATCAGGAAGGTCTGGTCAAATTCCTGCTTTCACAGTTTTTTGGGTTTGGTGGCTTACAAAGAATTGCTGTTTTAGATGCGGCAGTTATTGGCATTTATTTATTTATTTATTTGAGAGAGACGGAGAAAGCACAGCAGGGGAGGGGCATGCAGAGGGAGAGGGAGAGTGAGAAGCAGGGTCCCTGCTAAGCAGGGAGCCTGATGTGGGGCTTGATCCCAGGACCCTGGACTGGGATCCTGATCTGAGCTATCCAGGCGCCCTGGTTCTTGACATTTAAAAGCAAAAATCACGCATCATTGAACTGTAGCAACATTCAAGTTGGACATGGAAATGTACATAAAAACTCCAAGGTAACTGACCTGATTCCTGTACGTTTATCTTCTGATCAGAATAACTACTGTAAACAGCATGTAAAACACTGTAATGATGCCACTCAGTGCCTTTAACCTACTTTATTCTTCATTTCTCCCTAGCTGGTATGTTGGAACATGGTAACTGGTTAGCATAAACATCGTTCAGTGTTTTAAAAAGATTTAGCAGTTTGGTAGCTAGGGCTTCGAGGGAGAACCGATAGTCTCAGAAGGACCCAGACAGCCGGAAGGAGGGCACATCATGAAATCAACATCGGGGACCAGAGCGGCAGACAGAAGCCCTTGGAGACTAATCAAGTGCTCGTCGATGGGCGCGCTGCGGAGACCCCACCCCACCCGCCCCTGTGACTGCCAGGTGAGCAGTTGGTACGATGCAGGGGCTCAGAATCTGAGGGCTAGGAACCGGCCCTGAATTCACCGGCTTTTTTGTTGTCACTGTCTAAAGTTCAAAGTGGAAGTGACAAATCAGTCACGGGCCCCGGAGGCCAGGCTGAGATTGAGGACGGGTGGGGAAGACCATCCATTTCCAGAGTCCAAAAGACGAAAAAGATGAACGACCCCACAGATGAGAACAGACAGCTGCTCATAAAACCCAGAGACACCCATTAACTCTGCTTCCACCAGACGCCAGGACCAGCGAGCTGGCGACCGTGACACCGCCCGCCTCCCTCTGCCTCGGGTCCCGGCCACGGTCATGGCTTCTAACTACGCCCGTGAAGGTGGAGCTGCTGGCCAGCAGGTCTGAGGAGTCTTACCCATCCTGCTGCTGTCCCGTTAATCACTCCATAATAAGACCAACGAAACAATCAACCAGAGACTACAGGCTCGATGAAAAATCACTCTCCTTTTGGAAATTATGACTGTTAGTCACAGCGCCAGCGGCATCCCATGATATAGAGAAGCTGAAATAACCTCCCGACAGGCGATTTCCAGCAGGCCCGGCTGGATCTGAGTAATGGCCTGTGCTTCCCTGCGCGACAGAGCACTGGGGCGGCTGGGACTCCTCCATGACGTGGGGAACAGCCCTGCTGCTGGCCCCGAGGCTGATGGAAAATGGTTTCTATAAAATGCTTGGAAATTTTCGTTTTTCATTGAACCCTAACGCTGACCTACAGTGTAGGGGGAGGTTCTGTCTGATGTTTCTGGAGAGGAAACGGGCTTGGGGTCTGCACATTTGCTTGCAGACAGGGCTGTGGTTTGCATTTTCAGCTCCCCTCTGAAGTTTACGTCAGGCTTGCAACGTCAGAGCCCCCCTTTCCCCCCAACAGTACCCTGGCAACGTCGACCCTCACAAGAAACAGGGGGTTGGAACAGAAGAGTTCTTACCCTTTACACTGCGCTGGGTGGGTCAGTGGTGGCGCTTCCCACACCCTCAGCAGAATGACGGGGCTGCTCAGCCCAGTCCCCAAGAGCATACACTTATGGGGCTCATGGGTGGGCAAGAAAACTTCCTGTATTCAAAGATACTGTGATCTGCTCATTGGTGCCGCCTTCTCAGGAGACTATGCACGAAAGCTCTAAGGGCATCAACAACCTAACCCAGAGATTCTGTTTTCAGGTGTTCCAAAGAAAACAACCAGGCCTCAACACCCAAAGAACAAATAATCCAGTCAAGAAATGGGCGGAGAACATGAACAGACATTTTGGCAAAGAAGACATCCAAATGGCCAACAGACACGTGAAAAAGTGCTCCACGTCACTCAGCATCAGGGAAATACAAATCAAAACCACAATGAGATCCCAGCTCACACCAGTCAGAATGGCCAAAATTAACAAGTCAGGAATGACAGACGCTGGCGAGGATGCGGAGAAAGGGGAACCCTCCTACACTGTTGGTGGGAATGCACGCTGGTGCAGCCACTCTGGAAACCAGTGTGGAGGTTCCTCAGAAAGTTGAAAATGGAGCTACCCTACGACCCAGCAATTGCATTACTGGGTGTTTACCCCGAAGATACAAATGTAGTGATCAGAAGGGGCACGTGCACCCCAATGTTTATAGCAGCAAGGTCCACAATAGCCAAACTATGGAAAGAACCTAGATGTCCATCAACAGATGAATGGATAAAGAAGATGTGGTTCAGGGGAGCCTGAGTGGCTCAGCGGGTTAAGCCTCTGCCTTTGGCTCAGCTCATGATCCCAGAGTCCTGGGATCAAGCCCTGCATCGGGCTCTCTGCTCAGTGGGGAGCCTGCTTCCTCCTCTCCCTCTGCCTGCCTGTCTGCCTACTTGTGATCTCTCTCTCTCTCTGTCAAATCAATAAATAAAAAACAAAACAAAACAAAAAAGATGTGGTTCATATACAGAATGGAATACTACGCAAAGTAAGTCAGAGAAAGAATTCTCACGTGATCTCCCTGATCTGAGGAATCTGAGCAACAAGGGAGAGGATCCCAGGGGCAGGGAGGGGCAAGGAAACAAGATGAAACCAGAGAAGGAGCCCAACCGTAAGAGACTCAATCTCAGGAAACACACAGGGTTGCTGGAGGGGGGCGGGTGTGAGGGATGGGGTGGCTGGTGAGGGACACTGGGGAGGGCACCTGCTATGGTGAGTGCTGTGAGCTGTGTAAGACTGATGGACCTGCACCCCTGGGAAATAATACATTATATGTTAATTATAAAATGGGCACATTTTATAGTATGTTTTAAAAAAACTGGGCAAATGTATGAAGATGGAAATGTATGTATCACCTGCATCACGACATGGCAATGTGTTTAAAAAAGGGTTGGTCAAATAAGTCTGTAGAACTCAATACTACAAAGGATTTTTGATTAGAATTAATAAATTCATAAGATTTTAGGATATGATGTAAAAAATAGATTGTATTTTTGTATACTGGCAACAAACAATTCAGAAATAAAATTTAAGAAACCTTTAGAGTAGCATCAAAAATAACAAAATCCTTAATTTTTTATTTATTTGAGAGAGAGAGAGCCCGATCAGGGGGAAGAGGAGGAAAGGGAGAAGCAGGCTTCCCACTGAGCAGGAAGCACCATGTGGGCTGAGATCATGACCTGAGACCAAGGCAGATGCTTAACTGGCTAAGCCACCCAGGCGCCCGTTTCTTTAAAAAAACAGACTTGTACAAATCATTATGAAGGTAAATGAGACTCAACAAAGTGGACAGATCATGTTCTCCATTCTCCCTAAATTCATCTGCAGATCAATACAGCGGGGTTTTATTAGATAGTGACAGGTGGGTGGAAACGTACTGATAGGCACAACACCTAGAACAGCCGAAACAGCTGCTAAGCCGAGTTACCGACTCACAGCACCAGCTCAACGTCCTGCAAACCCACGATTCAGCAAAGAACAACATTTTCAGTGAACGATACTAGCACAACGTGCAGGAAGAAAGGGGTTTTGATTCCTCCTTGTATCACACGCAGAAATTAATTTCAGATGGGTTAAAATCCAAATGAAAGCGCTAAAACATTAACACTATGGAGGAAAAGCCTTCTGTGGACTTTGAGCAGGCAAAGGTTTCTTGGTGAGGGCTCAGTGCTAACCATTAATCGCAAATGGATAAACCAGAAGAAAACAGGTAAACCGGAGGAAACAAAATATTCACGGGTATACGCATATCTCACAGAAGACTCCAAACCCTCTCTCCGTCCCATGCTCCCAAGGAAGAGACACTCATGATGTCTCTGGGACAGAGAAGCCAGGGTACCCTGGTCTCAGTTCCCGCTCCCCGGCCCCTTGCTCCCTTTGACCTGAAGAACCCCAGGAGTACCCCATGTACCTCACGCCACTGGACAGGAAGCACCCTGGTCGAAATGTCTCACCTGAGCGGCGGAGGAAGGTGTCCCAGCTGAAGGCAGCGTTTGGTACAGTCACGACTCCTGGGTCGAAGGAGAGAAAGAGCAGCCACGTTGATTAGATGCGACCCGCTACCTTGTGTCCACGTGCAAATAATGGTCTCCTAGGCGGTTCTTACGAGGAGCTCAAAGTTCCGAGTGCCTTGTGCACGCCTGTTCATTCCCCCCGCACGGGACGTTCAAAGGGAGCCCACGGGTCCGAAGCGAGGAAAGGCACCCCCCGACCCCCGGCCTCGCCGTCCATGGCTGGGTGGGCCAGCCGCGTCTCTAACTAAGGCAGCAGGCTTCTGCGTCACGGCCCCACGTACGAATTATGTCTCTGCTTAAAACTCCTAGTCTGGGCCCTCCCCGCATCACACGGGATGGCCTGCTAGCCTTGGCATCTCATCTCCTTGAACAGATTTAAGCTTAAAATTCTGAACCGAACATTTAAGATGTAGGGCACTCAGGCGACCCTTAACAGCTCACTGTGACAACGGGAAACATCTGAAGTTTCAGGATGTGTAAATTAAGCCATGGCACCCTCTCCGCAACTTACCTTCGAGATCGTCACCCACACCCAATGACGCCGATGACTCACTTTCATACTAGTTAGCGAGTGTGCACTGCACGCCCGCCCTGGGCACAGACCCTCGGTGGGTGCAGCCCACACACCCCTGGGATCCCTGAACGCCCCACTAGGCAGAGTCCCCCAGTGTATCGAGCTGGAAACTGAGGTCCACACAGGGTAAGTGGTGTTCACAATGACTCAGGGTGTAGGTCCTAGAGGCCATGGCCAAGCCTGTGCCTGCCTGGGGCGCCGATGTGGCCCTCGGCTAGGAGTCAGGCAGAGACAGCACCGCGCTCACACCTGGAGACTCCTTTTGTACACACATATGGAGTTAAGTGTTTCTGCTTCAGAACCACTGAACCACTGTGGTTCTGTGTCTCACAGAAACCCCCGAGCATGTCCCCCCGGCGATAAGGCGCGGAGCAGCCGAGGCGGGCCTCCGGCCTCCGCACCGGCACTGACCCAGTCTCGTGGCAGGTTCCGTGTCCCCGCTGCAGTGGCCTCTTCCCGGGACTCCTGTTGTTTCAACGGGAACACAGCGGTCCCCTCACTGCATTCACGTACTGCGGGCTTCCCCACGGGCTGTGGAGGCCCCTGTTGGGGAGGGACTGCTTGGGTGAGGGCAGGAAGGGGTGAGGTTGGCGCCGGAGGGCTCCGCTTCCCCCCTTTGTAAACACACTGCCGAGGGAGCACACTGCACTTCTACTGGTTGAAACTGGTAAGTGACCCGTATGACAAGTTGTCCTTTTACAGCGTCGCTGTAGCTGTCCTTGACCTTCACGTTAGGAGACGACAGGTCCCTCCGTCGCACTGATTAGGAGGCACATCTAAGGCCCCGTAGGATTTCACCACAAACAAGTCGAGCACAGCTCTAGAAGGACTCGTCTTTAAAAATACATAAATTTAAAAATTCTTACCTTGACTCTGGACGTAGATCTTCCCCCTGGCATGCGGCTTTTGAAAAGAAAGGAAAAAGGACAAGAAGTAAATTGGGTAGTCCGTTACAGCTGCGGTTTGGAAATAAAATGAAGGCTCTAAAATAAATCACCCAGGAACACGTCACGAAGGATCATCCGCGCAGCCGCTCCCACACTAGTTACTTTCTAAGAGCAAAAGCTCCTTCCGCTTTTAATGAGGGTTAGCCCATAGAAATGCATCTCCCAGGTAAGTGGCACATACACAGAGGTCCTTAGGTTAGGCATGATGCGTGCGGACGGCTGTACGGTTACCACGTTAGTAGAGAGTTAGGGAAGCTCAGACAGCGAACACGCCGATGGCAGAGCCCGTGGGGAGCCTGTCCGTCGCGTGCAGAAGCCAGGGGAGACGTGTGGGAACCCTGGTTTGAGGACACAGATCCTTGAATGGAAACCATCCGCCCGGCCCCCGCCTGCGGGGAGGGAGTTAGGAGGGGCAGGAGGCCGAGGGAGGAGAGGGAAGGGGCTGGAAGTGAGTACTGGGCCGTGGTCGGGGCAGTGGACTGCGGCTCCCTGCACAGACGCGCGTCTCCGCTCCGCTCTGGTCCTTCGTGCCCCGTCCTGCATCTGGGGCCCCTCACGCCTGGAACAGCCGCCCTCTTGCACCACGCAGCGCAGACGCACCCCCTTTTAAGATGCCCTTAAGACAGAAAGCCTTCAAACATTTAAACTCTCCTCCCTACTTGCGTGAAAAAAAGGTTAATTTTAATGGAAAATATGGCTAATAGTCACAATTTGAAATTAAAAATTGAAGTCCAGAGCCTAACGTCCCATTTTGTGTAGTTCCAATCTCACTAGAAAGCTGGAGACTTTTACTGGTGTGCAGAGGAGGACGGGGTGCTGCTGCTTCGACCGGCCCCCGGAGAGGGTGCTCACACACCGGAAACACCCAGCAGCCTGGTACTTAAACTTGAAAGTGAACACCGGCGTTTGACAAAAACAGATTCAATGTAATTCTATAGAGATTTGATTAATTAAGGGAGGGCGGAATAGGGGTTCGGCCTCGCCTCTGTTTCCATCAGAAATAAGCTCTGTCTGCAGTCAGAACTGCATAGGCCCACAGTGCTCCCTTCAGGAACATTCCTTCTGAAACAAACACAAATTAATGAAACTGGGTCTTATATCCATAAGCAGAATGAATGGACTCTCTGTGGAAATTTCTGGATTTATCAGCTGGTCTTTACATATCTTAGAGCATTATTTTCCTTAAATCTACTCAATCCGTGATAAAATAAGTATCAAGTCCTCTACGGACGTTTAAAACATGTTATGAATGATATTTTAAGATCTCATCCTAGTAAGTCAAGAAAATAGAGTTACAATGTAAAAAATCTGGACCTGGTTTATTTTTAATCTTTACAATAAAACAAAACTGGCAAAAGCCAGCTGGCTTATATTGATTTTGAAAAGCATTCTCTATATTAAAATGCTCTAAATACAAATTAGCTTTCTTTTCTCAATATTTATTGTTGTTTCTCTTGCCTTGAAATAATGTAAGAGTCAAAACCCTTGTATATCAGTTCTCTTGCAAGATCAGCTCATCGATGCAGAAAGTGAAAAAGAGGGTCTGTGTGCACGTGTGTATGTGTGTGTGTGTGCGCGTGTGTTGTGCGTGTGCAGGGGTGGGGGCAGAGGCTGCTCCACTGTGTGCGTGAGAAACCGTTACCTAATCTGGCCCGTTACTAGATACAAAAAGCCAGGGTCCTGTTGGAGAGATACTTACAAATACACGTGACCTTCTAACAGACCCCAACGCTAATACATGCCGTTTTATAACGGAATAACAGATAGAAACATCACACAGATCCATTTTTAACATCTGTATGACCTTCGGAAACGAAGCTCTCTGTAAGTAGAAACCACAGCCAGTGTTGTTTTGAAATATACATACAATCGCAGGACCTACGGGTGACAAAGGTACTAATTTTTATTTTGAAATTGTAATGCAGTATCTGAGGATGGCTTTGTTAAAAAGTACTTTGAAAAGGGCTACAAATTGCTTTCGAACAATCAAGGTTCGTAAGTGGAAGGCTTTCAAAACCTACCTATGCCAAAAAACCGCACAGGAGTTGGGGCCTTTAGGGGGTGTGGTTCTCTTCCTTCTCCTCCCACTGTTCCCTTAGAAATTGGTTTGTAAGCAAGGAAAGAAAAGAGAAAAGGAAAAACACATGGATGGGACAGGGAGCATCTCCAGGACTGGATCAGGACCAGGGCCCTGGGCTCCAAAGCTGGCGGCAACGCCACAACTAGGAATGCCGACAGGAACACTAGAGGGAAGATTTCTTTTTTTTAGAAACAGTTAAACCTATGGAGTAAATAACTGGGGATTATTGATGTTATTCAAAAGCATCCCCCCGCCCCCCCCAGCTGCCCCAGCCGTTCTGTGCCTTGGTGATTTGATGAAATCGAAGCAATTCTGCTCACTCCAGACATCTGCACGCCCAGGTCACGATCGTGTGAACGCGGGTCGGGGGCTGCGCTCTGGAACTGACGAGCTTCCCACTCTTTGAGTTACATTAAAACTTCTCAAGTCCCAGAGATCTCATTTGGGGAAGAAAAATGCAAAGAACATTTCCAGTTCCATCAAGAAATCTCGGAGGAAAGCCAATCTTAGTAGAAGTTATTCAAAATGACTAGCTTCCCCGGGTACGATGGGCCCCGGAGCTGCCCCTGCGGCGTCTGCGAGGAGGGTCGCAGACAAGGAGGGCTCCGAAGGCCGAAGCCCTGAGAGACGGAGGGTGGGCGCCAGAACCAAAGCTGTGGTCTGTGCTCCCACTGCTGCAGTGCGGTTCCCAGGGCTAGGCGGGTACAGAGCCACGGGCCATGCAGGAGGAGGAGTCAGGCGTTCACAGGACACACGGGCAGCGCACAGAGTTCAGCGATTAGTCGGCGCGGGGCTCGTTGCGGGGGGCTGGCGCTCACACCTGTGTGGGCTTTGGGTGCTCACCTGGGCCGCCAACGGCGCATGCGACAGCCTGTGAACTCTGTCTTGCTTTCTGCATTTTAATTTCCAAAAGAATTTTGACGAGTACATGTGCACACTGAAAGTAAAAGCACACTTTAGCTAGGGCCTCCTATGAACCACTTCGAGAAAGTTATTTTTCTTTAACGAGTGCCGAGGCAACACACAACACTGTCACCCCAGAAGGCAGGGAGGCACCAGCTCCAAACTAAAAAAAAAAGAACTCTCTAAAACGTAACAACGCCAGAAGGCTGAGCTCAGCGCTAACCTCGGCAAAGAGGACAGATGGGCCATTCTGGATATCCTCATGCTTTCTCGAATTTGATAACCACTTCAAGCAATGTGTACTCAAACTCAAGATGTTTAAAGAACCAGCTAGCTCATAAATAAATATTCGAATTTGGAGAAAGTCCTGTTAGCAGAGTACTTCTTAGAAAAAGCGGGTCGACGGTGTAGTTGAATTTTCTGCAGGCCTGTGGGGGGTCTGAACCCAATGAAGACCTAGTAAACCCAAGATCATTGCTTCTTTTTTTTTCTTTTTAAAGATTTTATTTATCTGACAGATCACAAGTAGGCAGAGATGCAGGCAGAGGGGGAGCAGGGAGCAGGCTCCCCACTGAGCAGAGAGCCCGATGTGGGGCTTGATGCGGGACTCGATCCCAGGACCCCAGGATGATGACCTGAGCTGAAGGCAGAGGTTTAACCCACTGAGCCACCCAGGCACCCCAAGATCGTTGCTTCTGCGGAGAGAAGAGCCTTCCGTTACGATATATACCTAATTTGCTTTACTTTTTTTATTCTTGTGAAGTAGTCACATTTTGTGGTGAAAGTCTGGTGAATTCAGAGAAAGAAATCTTCACTTTGAACCCAGATTTGCATGCTGAAGGTCTATTACGTACCGTCACAAGAAGCCAACACTCTGTGCAGACTAGCTTTCCATTTCCATAAGGCATACATCAAAGTTAGCAGTGGGTAGAGAATTAGATTCCTAAAAATGCCAAATCAAGGTTATAATTTCACAAACCAGCAGAGCAGGGTTTTCCCAAAACACGACCGGTGCTGCACTTGGGTAATGAGCACTACGGAGGCTGCCCGCAGAGCTGGTGAGGGGCTGGTGAGGGGCAGGCGACCCTGCCCTTCACGGAGCAGGTGAGACCTCACTTTTAGGCTGATAGAAACAACAATAAACAAGCAAGGACAATCCCAAACAAAGGCATTTCATATTCCAAGAGATAACACAAAGCCATTGTTATCGAAATCCAATCAAACTAATTGGTGCAGTCAGCCAGAGAGAGGTCGGGGGCCACAAGCAGCCCCCAGAGGGGCGCCTTGGCTTTCTCAGAGGGCTGAAGGGGACCCAGGGCAGACCCAAGAAGCCCCTTCTGGGGCTTCTTTAAGATGTCTCCCACTGCCGATGCTGCGTGAGCACTCGTCTGAGTGACCTTGAAAGGTCATCCTGGCCCTTGCACACCCAGAGCTGGGCTGACCACTGCGCCAGCCTCCAGCCACAAGAGACCACAGAACCCTTGAACCAGGGCTGGTCTGAACACAGACGCGCCCGAGTGCAAAAGGTACACTGGATTTTGAAGACCCGATGCACACACACACACACACACACACACACACGAACTATCTCGTTAGTCATTTTTACATTGATCACATCTTGAAATATGATTTTGGATACACACCGTGTGCAACAAAGAACTTGGCCTTTTCACGACACCTCTGGGAAATAACCTCCGTGAGACCTGACAGAGCCTCTTCGTCTAGGCGGGGCCGGGCCCAATCACTGGCCTTGGCGGGGAGCCGGCCATACCACAAAGACCACCCACGAGATTTAGGGTGGGGCCTTGGAGCCGAGTGGCATCTGTCCACTTGGACACTGCCATTAGCCATGTGGGCAGCCGGTCGGTCCAGCCTACACAGGGAAGTTCCAGTGAAGACCGATGCTCTGGCGGGCGACCCTGTCAGATCAATGACCAGAGGGCAGAAGAGCTTGACTCCGAGGGGGAGACCGCAAGGGTGCCTTTGCCCTGCACAGCTCTACGATGTGGCTGGTTTTAGTCTGAGAAAGTCTACGACTTCCCTAGAATAAACCATAAGCACGAGTAGAAGAACCGCCAGTGAGTTCTCTCTCATCTGGGATCACTGAAATCTGATTCTGGTTTGACAGTAATTCGGTGGGATTAACTAAGCGACTCCCTGAGTCAGGCCTGCGCCCTGAAAGAAAGAACACAGAATTAAAAACAAAAGCTGGCAATTCTATAATGAAGAGCCAAACTTAATTACTCAAGAAACATCGCTGTGCAGAACACATAAGCAGAAATCATGTCTCTACAAAAATCCATCTAAAATAATTATATAAGTGTGGCTGAATAATGAAGCTTTACGTTATTTATACGTATACTGTATTTGTAAAAGATAATCAGATAAAGGTATTGAGCGGAACTTTACTGAAAAATCCTCCACCAACAGGACACAAGCCGTATTAAAAACCCAGGCTCACACTGGAGTCTAGTAACCAGCGCCCGCCGCTGTAAACTCTAAACCACAAACACCCTTTCCTTATCATTAGCTTTTATTATAATCTCTTACATAATCACCTCAGACTGAACTTTCGCCGCCTGCTCAATTTTTTTTTTTAAATGCTTTGCCAGATACTTGGAAAAGTACCTTTCTGAAAAGAGAGAGCCGTGACCCAGGATCACCTGGCCCATCTGGGAACCCGAGTTATAGCCAGGGGGGGACCTGGCTCCGAGACGTCAGCGGGCCCTTCCATGGACGGTGCCCCCTGCCCGGACTGGGCCTGCTCTGTGCACTCGGGCCGGTTCCCTGGTCACTGCCTATGACAGCGAAGCTCGGGGAGGAAGAACCGTGCGGTGGGCCGGCACTTTGCACCTGTGACCCAGGCTCTGGCCCTGCAAGGGCGCCCTCCCCCGAGGCCAGCCGCACACTGCAGCTGCGGCCCCCACACCGCCGCCGGAGACCCGCACTCAGCCCGGATTCAGTGCGTCTGGGACTCAGGGCCGACTCCTCTCCCTTCCCAAACTCCTTCACTTGAGTTCTTCCAAAATTTATTGGCAAAAATTTTAAATCACGTTGTTATTCTTGAGTCCCACTTTATTTCTTCCTTGTGTGCTACAGTCTTCCCCCACAAATATGTATCCAGAAACTAGTACTTAGGTTAAAAAAACCTTGTCAAAGTGCACTTACAGGTAAAATGGCACAAGAGCAAACTTTAACACAAACATTCCAGAATACAAGTGTGTGCATCTGTGTGTGTCCACATGAACTGACTGGAGGTGAAGCACGGAAGAGCACGAGCAGGGCTGGGAACGGGGCGCGCGTCTATTCCTGCTGCTTTCACTTATGCGTGGAAATTTCTGTCCTAAAAAGTTCTAAAGAAGGGTCTGTCCCTGGTAAATTCAGTTCAACCAATATCTTTTGAACACGAGGATGTGTTACCCTCTGGGGACGCACAGTGAATCCTACTTCGTGCCCATCCTCAAGGAGCTCTCGACCACACAGGGAAGGCAGAGACAGCACCAAGGAACGCCCTTCCTGCGTCCGTGTCCCTGCAGGGACAGGAAGCCCCTCCCCTTACGAGGCCGGCTGTACCCCCACTCCTCTACTTGCTTGGCCAGAGGGACCGGAGCAAACTATTACTCAAGCACAAGTTCCAAGAAGGCTTTCTCCCTGGTGCAGAGCCTCACGGGGGACGGAGACCAGGGGAGAGAGTCCGTGGCTGTCCCCGGCCCCCCACAAAGGCCCGGTCATGGTACCTGGAGGCCACCCAGACCCCCCAGCCTGGGAGCTGACCCGGGCAACACAAAGAATGACAGGAAGTGTGTGATTTAAGGCACTGTATTTGTGAGGTTTGTTATATAACAAAAATAACAGATACAGTAAGCGAACGCATCCATACCAACTTGGGAGGGTCCTAAGGTCAGCAGACAAAGGTGACATTTGAGAAGGAGACACTTGGGGGAAGGACAAGGACCAGCCACTTTGACAGGTCAAAGCTCCCTCTCACGTCTGGCTAAGACCGTTGGATCCCCACACGGGCCGCTCCATACGACGAGTGCCGGCCGAGCTACGTAAAGAAAAGCCAGCATCTCACTGATTGCTCACTGGGAAGGGGCAAGCCTTTTCGGATCGGTGGAGGTGTTACTCTTGGGTATTTACATGAGAACTCAACAAGTGGTAACGTCCTAAACTTAGCCACGAGAGGGACCCTGAACTCCCGTCATGCTCTGCCCCACCGGAGCCCAAGCATCCAGCTCGCGCTTCGGACAGACCCTGTCCCGACGCAGGGCTCCGTCGCGCTGCCTGTCAGTCATGGGGAAAACACGGTTCACGGAGCATTGCGGACCTCCCACATGACAAAGCGTGTCCTCACACTACAGCAACACAACAATCGTGCTTGTCCATCAGACACTGATCTCACCAGGGAGGTCCTCACGCCTGGGGAGGCTGGCGACCACGGGGTGCCTTTCCAGAGTTCCCATTTTTGCTCAACAAAATGCCATGTGCTTATCGCTGGCCACAAAGACCACCAGGGGCTCTGCTCAATCCACTGGCTGGCTCAATCCACTCATTTTTAAGAAGCGGGGTAACAAATGCCGGCATCCACGTCCTCGGTTTGTCTGCTGGTCACGCTTTCGGATACAAAATTGGGGAAAGACGAATCGGGTTGGGTTTGTGGCTCTGGCCCCCAAAAGCCTTTCCTCCGGGTGAGCACCGAGCCTCGCTCAGAAGGCGGCACACATCGCACGCACTCTCCCTGGGCCATCACACTGAATGTGCAAAATGCATGTATTCAGGGCCAATATCTGATCAAATTAAAATTTTTTATGGCTTCATCAAGGAGATCTTAAAGTGATTTTTTTTTAACTACAAGGGGCGTGCAGATGATCAAAGACCAGCTCAGACGGGGCTCCTGCATTCGTCAGGAAGAAAGGGTCCGTGGTTTCCCTGAGTTCCCAGAGGTGAGGAAGGGAAACAGTGTGTTACGATGCAAATGGGCGGACCCTGTGGGGCCCAGGGTGGGGGGGGAGCCCCACTCCTACACCACCCAGACAGCCCCGTGGGTCCAACAGAAAACCAGCAGCCTGTCATTGATCATCCGGAGGTTTTTGCTTTATTAAGTTGCCCTGAAAAATGCAGCCTCCAGTTCCTGCCCAGAGAGTGTGTGCTGTGAAGGAGGCGGGCGCTGCCGGCCACGGGCATGAGCGGACCCGCACACGCACAGAGCCGGCAGCCGTGCTGAGCCACCACGGGCCCCACAAAACTCTGCACGCACCCCTGCCCCCCACGCGGCAGTCCCACGCGCCAGATGTGACCGACGGGAATTCTACACAGAAGGCGCAGAGCCTGTAACGTGCCCGGACAGGAACGATGCCGACGGACAGTAAGGGCATCCCCGGGGGCACAACAGATGAGCCAGCCCCACACTGGGAACCACGGTGCCGGCGACCAGGGCGCCCTGCAGGTCCCCGCAGCAGAGAGCAGAATCGCCAGGGCAAAGTGGCCCCTGGGCCGGCTGGTTCTGTTCTGCAGATGCCAGCTCTGCCACAACTTCCCCTCCCACCAGCTCAGCCCACCTGCCCCCACGTCATCAGTCAGTAAGCGATCCACGTGGGGAGCGACAAAGCCCTCTAGCCCTTCAAGCCCTTCGGGGAAACAGTCCCAGTGTCGGAGCTACATGCACCACAAAAGATCGCTGCTCTCGGTGCCCGTGGGGGCCGCCACCTTTAGCCCGCAGCCCGGACATCACCCACTCTGAGCGCGGCTGAAGAAAACATTAGAAGATGCAGTGCCGGGGTGGTTTCTGCTGTTCAGCAGCAGTATCAAAAAAAAAAAAAAAAAAAAAAAAAAAATCAGTCAAGTCTTAAGAGTATCTGCACAACGGCGCCTGGGGGGCTCAGTCGGTTAAGCGTCTGCCTTCAACTCAGTCACGATCCTGGAGGCCCAGGATGGAGTCCCACACTGGGCTCCCTGCTCAGCAGGAGTCTGCTTCTCCTGCCGATCTTTCTCTCATGCTCTCTCTCATTCTCTCAAATAAATGAATAAAATCTTAAAAAGAAAAGAGTATCTGCACAAATTAAAAACCAGCAATATACAGAGGACATCGTACACTCTTGTGGCCATATCAGGCAGTGTCGGCAGAAACACTGTCCGTTCCCATCCGAGCACACGCAGCCTCCACCCCTGCCGCCGCCCCAGCTCTCCCCACCACGTCCCCAGCTTGTCCCCACGCTGCTGCCTCCTGCCCAGCTCGCCCTCCCCCTCCCCAGCTCAGCCAGCATGACAGCCAAATCAACACATACCCACTGTGTCTGCGCCGCTTCCTTCATGGACTCTGTGAAAGCGACAGCAAATCTAGTAAGATGAACAGAAATAAGGACAGCAATTAGGGCAGAATTCAATGAGCATAACTAGGGAACAGCTCTTTGGAACAAACTGCGAGCGACCAGGCGAGAGGCTGAACTTCAAGTGCCTCCGTCTCCATCAGGTGCGGCCAGCGGCTCTCAGGGCACCCTCCAGTCACACCAAAACAAGCGTGTGTGCAAGGAACAAACACGGCGCTCTGCATTTCAATTTTTTATTGTTGCTCCTTCCACACAAGGTCAGAGAAGCAGGGAACAGTCAGAGAGCCAGACGCAGGAGAGAAGCAGAGGATTTAGTTAATCCACGCGGAACCTCCAAGGACAGGCTGTCTGGTCCACTGGCTTCAGCAAGGGAAGGCCGTGCGGACGCGCTCACAGCTCCGCGGACGCGCAAGGGTCAGGAATGTTAACGCGTGCGTTTATCAAGCAATGGCTGTCCCTGGAAGTGGAGCCCGGTACTCAGGGGATGAACCAGGAACACCTCACGGGAGCCAGACAGCAAGCCATTGCTCGGAACT
Organism: Mustela nigripes; assembly: GCF_022355385.1. Lineage (NCBI taxonomy): Eukaryota > Metazoa > Chordata > Mammalia > Carnivora > Mustelidae > Mustela > Mustela nigripes. The sequence continues at coordinate 2,761,389 of NC_081564.1, forward strand.
GGTGCGGGCCGCGAGGGCACGGGGGTCAGCTCAGAGCGTCTGCAGAGAACAGCTGAGCAGCGGGAATAGGGTTGATGACAGAGGACGGGACTTTCCCCCAACACTGTCTCTAGAGACATGCGCGGGGCAGCCGGAGGTGCTCGTGGGAAGCTACCCGCTCCTCCGCTCCCACGGGAATGCCTGGCCCCTGGCTCTGTGCGCTGGGACTCCCCCGGCCCCTGGAGTCACGGTGGCACCCGGCAGGCAGGCAGAAATACCCACCGACGGACACACGAGCAAGCGCGGCCGGGTCCAGCCACATGTTCCAGCAGGCCAAAGCTCAGAGCGGGGGCGAAGGCAGAGCAGGAGCCGAGTGCAGGAGACGGAGCTCCGGAACCCCTGCCCGGGGCTGGCTGTCACTGCCCCCAGCCCGTCATCCTTTCCGCCAGCATGTCCCGTTCGCTCAGGATCCATCACTGGGGGATCCACAGCACAGCTGAAGACCAAAGGGAGGAATGAGAGCCCTGGGAGGGTCTTCCTCAGGGAGCGCGCACGCGGACGTGTTTCCGGAGTCGGGCAGGGGGAGGCCGGAGCCCACGCCAAACTCTCCATTTACTCCGTGGTGGCAGGTGACACCTGGGTCCTTGCGGCCCCTCCCTACAGACACCGCCCCGGGTTGAGACCCACCGCCCTAGGAGACAACCCTGATGAGGGTTTTGAGCCCACCAATCCTCAAAAAATAAAGAAATTTAAAATAACACATTTCTTACAAAAAAATGTGAAACTGTCACTTTTGCACTTGGGATGAATTATCGCCGTTTCAAAACGTCCTCACCTTCACAGGTGACTTTCTTACTCAAAAACACCTTTAGGAACATCACAGTTCAACAACCTCATGAAGGACACACACTGAGCCGTCCTGACCGACAATTTCACGGGATCTAACCCGCCGGACGCATTTCCTAACGGTGAAACTATTTCTGAGCCAATTTACTTCACATAAACTCTCTTTTGATCATTTGTGGATGATATTAAATTTTTCTCAAATGCGCCTGGATGATCTTTCACAAAACAATATCCACAAGTTTCAGACTCCTTACCTAATTTGTATTTATAATTACCAAATACTTATCATACTATAATACAAGCCAAAAAGCTGGCGTGGAAGTGAGTTCAGTACTATACCATGCAGAAAAAAAAAGTTTTAACTACTAAAAAAGTTCAAAAATAAGCCTCATAAGAAAAATGTAACTATTTAAAAGTATTTGATTAAAAATGAAACTCATTATAAGGCAAGATAAGTTCAATTCTTTTACAGAAAAGTATACTGTACACTGTCCGGCAAGAAATCTAATGATTCATCGGACCTCCCTGCCCACTGACTTCCATCAATACTCCCCCGAAATGAAAATCAATGTGTTTTAATAACAATGCAATGAATGATGCTAACAGTAATACCGTGCGATGAATTCATTCAATACTGTTTCTACCCAGCAGAATTATTTCTTCCGTAAGACCGTGTGAAACTGCATGAATCCAAAGGTAATTAATTTTCAGAGTCTGAGAGCGACAACATGGAGAAAACCTATAATGACAGATCACCTTTCAAGATCAACCCCAACTCGACCTTTGTTGCTGTGATTCTCTCCGGCAGATGCACACACTCGCGCACGCACGTGGGGCACACTCTCTATTTGGACCAGGTTGTGTGGCCACATTTATGGCCGGGAAGTTCTCAGGAGGAAGAGGGTCCCGAAATGGAATGATATTTCACAGTAACCCTAGTTTTCAGGAGCGAGACTGACTCCTGCCTAGTGAAAAGCGGGGGCTGCCTTGGGTTGCATCCTGGAACATGGAGTGCGTCCTTTCTAAGGGATCGGGAATGCTCCAGTGACATAAAGACACAACGAGTTCTGGATTCCCTGACCAGGGCTCCTCAACCGTGAGAGGACTAGAGACGAGCCACAGACATTGCATGGCTGGCCCTTTACTGGGGGCATGGGAGCAACCTACACGTCCACAGACAGACGAAGGGATACGAAAGTGTAGTAAGCACATACGCCAGAATGTTACTGAGCCCTGAAGGAAGAGACAGTCCTGCCAGCGCAAGCACGTGGGTGAACCTGGAGGACAGGAGGCCCAGCGCAGGGAGCAGACACGGAAGGACAAATCCTGTGCGATCTGCCTGACAGGATAATCCAAAACCGTCCGACTTCTAGAAGCAGGAAGTAGGACGGTGGCTGCCAGGGGCCAGGGTTGGGGGAGAACAGGAAGGCATTCAGCAAAGGGCAAAGTTTCCCTTGTACAAGGTGAGTAGGTCCTGGAGACCCCCTGGAGCCTACAGCTCCCGCTGCTGTAACTTACACTTGTGAATCTGCAAAGAAGGCGGATTTCGTGTTAAGGGCTCTCATCAGGATAGTGACCTCTGGAGTGTGGGAGGAAGGTTCGGAGGGGATAGAGGTGTTTAGGGCACAGACCGCGATGACGGTTTCACTGATGAAGACTCATCTTCACACTCATCGGGCTGCGGACCTTCATTCCACACAGCTTCTCTTCCACGCCAATCATGTCTCAGTGCAGTGTTGTTTTTAAAGAATTAATAAAGCAGTTTGTCCACATTAAAAAAAATTGGTTGCCTGCTTTTTTTTTTTTTAATAATAATTCAAAGATTTACAAGAGTTGAAAGGCTGGGGTCTCGGTAAGCTTTGGATTCAGGGTGACTCCACACTCGGGTAGGACTCGCTCTGTGCCCCAGAAAACCAGGGGTGCCTGGCAGCGACCGACTGCGTGGCACCCTCTGGACCCTTCTGCGGAATCACCCCAGAAAGCCTGCCAGTTGCCTCTTCACTGATGAACAGAAGAGCTCTTGGCTTTAGGTCCCTGTGACTATTTGGGTTTTGCTTTATTTTCTTTAGCCTTTTAAAACAACTTTCATATGGACATAGAGGATTTCTATACTGTTACTGCTGTGTTAGGTATTACCACCATCTTTGCGATACACAGGATCGGGGGTGATTTTCTCCCCCACCTGTCCTTCTAGCTCACACGGCTGTACAAATATGACTAACTATGGTTGGACAAGAGAACTGGGGAGCATGGCTCTGGATTCTGGACTGGGGACAACAACCCCCCCCCCCCCAGGGGCTAGAAACACGTTAGACTCTGGCTGCGGTGCTGGCAGGTCTCACCAGTGTGCGGTGTCCAGCCAGGCTTGGGGACGTGCAGCATGGCCCCCACAAGGAATGACTGTCCTGCCCCAAATGCCCACAGTGACCCCCCTCCCTCTGGCTCACGGGGCCAGAGTCGGTGTGTGCTGTTCTGAGGACTATAAGTGCACACCTTCAACCCGGCAGGAAAAAAGAGAGAAAAAGGGCAGAATCTGGTCATTTGCATTCATGGGAATAATTCTAATAATTCTAATAATTCCAACCTTCGGAGAAGGCTGGCCCAATGGGAACCATCATTGAATAATTATTCGTGAGCAATCACTTGCTCACCATGACTCTTCGTGGCAAAATTAAAATGTGCACATGAAAGAAAAAAGTGAAATGAAAAAAAAAAAAAAAAAAAGAGAGCGTGGGTTTATTATGGTAAGACGGGAACCTCCCAACGGCGGCCCTTCTGAGTCGCCTGGTTTCGGTGAACTCTGCCCAAATGCTTAGCCGCCGGGAGGTTCTCAGCCGCATTACCTGGCTTCTTCGAGGACCTTTCCCATCACTTCGTTTTTTTCTCTGTGGTTAACATCTTCATTTAAATCAGTTCCACCAAAGATGATTCCAAATGGGATTCCATGACCTGCAAAATGATGACAGTTAATGAAGCACAGCGAGGCCTTGGAGACAGCCCTCGCCTTCCATCCCACAGCAGACGCAAGATCGTGTTCCCTGAACTTGGCAGACCGTGTGGGGTTTGTTCCCTTTTGTCCAGCTCACCTGAGGGCGGACCAGGCATCAGGGTTATACACACCAGGACGTGGGGGTTAATCAGCTCAGACCACCGGGGCCAGCACCCTTTAGAATCAATTAGCTTTACATTTAAACAAATGAAAAACAGCGGCCACCGTCTGTCAAAGCCAAGCTGACTGCTCCCGGGAGAAAGCGCAGACCCAGTGCAGCCAGCTGGGACCCCAAGAGCAGGTGCCGTGCTCTCGAGGACCTACAGGAGACGTCGGGCATCCCGGCGCCATGACTTTGGGCAGGGCTCCGCACAGCTGCCGTGGGGGCCACACACCGTGCACGTGACATGTGGGAGGACTCGCCAGGGAGCAAGTCTGTCCTGTGCCAGTGAGAGGCTCAGTCACAGGAATGTCTGTTGAGCTCCAACGAGCGAAGCATCAGGCATGCACAGAGCGAGCTAAACGATGTGCTGAGAAGAAGCCACACCAAAGGCCAGATGCTGGCTGGCAAGCCCCCAACTGAACCAGACCTAAGAGGGACCTTCATACTGGGTTTCTGGAACGAGCCAGCCCTCCTGAGACTCAGCAGGTCACTCAAAGGGAACTCGTCTTTCCTTTTATTTGCCTTAGAACTATTCCCATCAGTGCAAATGAGCAGATTCTGTCTTTCTTCTCTCTGGTGAGATGGCTCTTCCCCTGGAATCTGACTGCTAAGAATTCAGCCCCTAGACGCTGAGGCACCCCCAGACACACCAAGGCCGCTAGGGAGAGCAAAAGATGGAAAACAACTCAGCAACTCAGATACAGCACTGAGGACCAGCCTTTAAAAAAAAAAAAAAAAAAAAAAGCCTACAGAGTTGTGTGTGTGTGTGTGTGTGTGTACACGGACATAAAAAGACTGAAAAAAATCTACTCCATGAGTGCTAGCTCATGTTTATCATGAATGTAAACATTCACATATATATCAACATACACGTGTTGTGTGTGTGTGTCTACACATATGTATAAACTCAGTGTAAGAACATTCAGAAAACCTGGTTGTTGCTGCCTCTGGACAAGGGACCGACAAGACCAGAGATCTGGGATGGCAGGGGAACATTCCTTTTTACTCTGTCACGTGTTCAGTTGTTGGCTGCTTCTTACTATGGACAGATAATGACCTTTTCCACAACCCCAGACAGAGAAGAGCACCCCTGCAGAAATGGTTCCCCTTCTGTAATGGGTGTGGATAGTGGGGGATGCTGAGAGTGAACGGTTTTAGCATGTGGGACTGACACGAATCTTGGGGGCCAGGGGGAGGCGTGAGGAGAGAACAGTGACCCCCAAAGACATCCATTGCTAATGGCTCGATCCTAGGAACGTTTCAGAGGAAAGGTACATTAGGCTGCGTAGAATGGAGGGTGCCAGTCAGCTAAGCCTAAAATGGAAGAGATTATCCTGGACCATCCAGCGGGACCAAGGGGCCCTTACATGCGGAGGAGGCAGGGGGAGGAGGAGCCCACCCCCACCACCACATGGGGGGGACTGGACCGGCCATGGCGGGCTCTGGGGAGGGAGGGGCTCTGAACCAGTGAGTGTGGGTCCCTCCAGAAGGTAGAAAATAAGGAAGTAGATTTGCCACAGAAGCCTCCACAAAGAAAACAGTCCCGCCAACATCTTGCTTTTAGCGCCAGGAGACCCATTTCGGCTTTCTGACCTTGAGAGCTAGAGGACAAAACACGTGTGTTTTATGCCACTGGGTTTGCGGTAAATTGTGCAATAGGAAACTAATACAGCATTCCCCCACAACCTATAAAAACTGCCAGTTAAGGAAAATTAGGGTAAGGAAAATCACAGAAAGAGCCTTTTTTTCAGTGGAATCTCCAAAGACAGAACAGCAGACACCGGCAAGATATACAGCCAGTATCACAGACAGAGAAACGAGCGCATTCAATAATTAAAATGATGGGCACCATGAGCTGCTGGCCAAGTGGCAGCCACTCAAATTCATCAAATCAAGGAAGACAAAACACCAGACTCTGACACCGCACCATCCTGGGTAAGAATCCTGGTTCTCCACCTGGAAAACGCAGGACTTTGAGCAGGACACCAGGTTTCTCTGAACCTCGGCCATCTCACCCATGAAACAGAGGTCATGCTAATTAGCTGACTTCCTCGTGGGGTTAAATGACTCACTACATACGACCTACCAGCAGAGCATGGACTCTGTGATACTGTATCACCGTGCTTTACGCCCAACAGTTGTTTAAATAAAAAATCCAGAAGCTCTCTGAATTAAATCAGCGCTCGGAAGGATGGAATGTGCGGTACTTTATTTGCGTTCCTATTTCTTCAATACTCATCATTGGTGAGAAAACAAAGCTTTAAATAAATAGCACGTTAGTCTTAATGACTATGCCTCCATAATTATGAGCGGAAAATTCTAGAAGTCCTCTGCTATATAAAATGTTTGGAAACTCCTATTGACCCTTCAAAACCCCACTCAGGCACGCCCTCCTCTCTGACATCTTCATCGGCCCCTCGGAAGTAAATCCCCCCACTTCAATGCCACGCCATGTATCGTAAGGTTTTAGGATAGATTTGTAGCCTGGAAAATCCTGGAGAACAGGCACCATGGCTTATTAATTTTGTACCGCTTGCTCCTGATACAAAGCCTGCTCCCAAGTTAAATCTTTGAAAAGCCTTTGTGGAAATGAACAAAGCTTGAAAAGTGGTCTACAAACTACTTTCCAAGTGCATTTACTTGGAGCTGCCGAAGCGACTGGTCCTCGTTCGTCAATCAATGCCTCCACTGAAAATGTGTCCTTCCTGGGAGTTTCCTGAGAAAAAACATCACAGTTTCCTGAACCTGGCTCCTTAATCAGCCACCTGACACCATCTGCTTCCTCACCAGGTTCAAGCCTGAAGCCGATTCTCAACAAGAAACCGAAAAAGAGCTTTATTGAAGTACTTCTCACCCAGCTTCCTGCCAACGTTGGATCACCGGGCCCGTTTTCTTTGTGTGTCACTTAGGGCAGATGAAGGAGGGCTCAGGAAGCCCCCTACACAAGCGATCATCTGCTGTATTTTAGACAGGGAAGTTACGAAGTTCTCTTCGCATGCACTTGAAAGACGAGTGGGTATACACGTTGAACGTCTTTCACAGACATGTCCAAGGGGAGGAACACATGCAACGCATTCATTAAACAAAGCATCAAGATTCATATTGTTGGGGCACCTGGGTGGCTCAGTGGGTTAAAGCCTCTGCCTTCAGCTCAGGTCATGATCCTGGGGTCCCGGGATAGAGCCCCACATCTGGCTCTCTGCTCCTCCTCTTTCTCTGCCTGCCTCTGTCAACTAAATAAAATCCTTAAAAAAAAAAAATTCATATTTTTTAATACTTGCATTGTACCTGCAAAATAGCTATAATAAATGTTAATACTGTTAATATGCTATTTCTCAGAACTTGAATATTCTTCTTAGCATCTTTATTTACCTAATTATCCTCTCAGTAAATACTAGTTTTAAAAAGAAAAGCAAACTTCCACTTGTCCATGCCATTAAGGTTTTATTTAGATATATTTACTGCGCACAGACATTTAAGTGTGGCTGGTTACTACTTGGCAACATGTATCTGTTATAAAAATGCACAGATATGCCCTGAGGGGGGGCCATGCCCCACTTAGAAAATCAGATTTAAAACAAACGGGCCCTGCAGACGCCTCCTCACAACACTGTTTACAGCTGAGGAGGACAATGGAAATAGGAACTGACTGCTCCTATCACGCTGTCGAAGACCATTCAATGAGGGGGAAACGCTCCTAACGTATCAGTAGGTAAGACAGACCGCTAAACTGTGATACAATCCACAAACCGCACAGAGAGGGTGAGAATGTCAGACGCGGGCGGCCGCAGTGCTTAGCCCGGGAAGCATGGATTAGTAGTTCTTTAAAAGATGTTGCAAGTATATATTGTACAAGTATATCTTTTTGTGTAAATTTAATTTTGAAAAAAAAAAATGAATTCAATAAAACCAAACATGTACAGGAAACGCAGTCACATCTGGGTAGTGAAACTCAAGGGGCTGTATTTCCTTCTTTGTACTTTTAAGAAGTTTCCAAATGATCTGCTTCCGCAATTAAAAAAAAAAAACCACAATTAAATGCGCTACATTTTAAAATATGGTTTAATCCAGGGGTACCTGGGCAGCTCAGTCACTTATGGGTCCGACTCTTAGTTTCAGCTCTGGTTGTGAGTTCGAGCCCCATGTCGGGCTCTGTGCTGAGCAGAGTCGGCTTGAGATCCTCCCTCACCCTCTGCCCCTCCTGCTCACGCTCTCTCCCCCCAAATAAGTAAATATTAAAAAAACATAACTTTAAGAACTATATACTTTCATCTATGGAAGACTTAGAAACATGAAATCGTGCCCGGCCGGCCGCCAGCACAGGGCAGCCCAGCGCGGGGAACGGAGAGGAAGCGGCCCTGGATGCAGGACTGAGGGTCACGAGTCTACCTGCTGATGGCGACCGCAGCGCTGCTCACGGTCTGTGGCTCGGGGAGAGTGTGCTTGCTAAGACATGAGCTTTAAGAACACACGTTCCACCACGTGGACGGCAACTGGAAATACACACGCAAACAGAAGCCGGGCTAAGTTCACGAGCAGCGGTGCTGCTTCGGGTTCCAGCGTCTGTTCGACCAAAGCAGGAAGACTCGTTTCCCGTGCGATGGGTTCTAGGGAGAGCGCCCCCTCCTAGTACTTGGGAGAGAAAGCTTAAGTGACTTTGTGCTTTTCCTCCACTTATTTGAAGCAAAGGCCAAGAAATGGTAACATGGAGAAAAAGTAGACTTGGAAGAAAACCCAGTGATGTGCCCAGAGCGAGAGGAAACAGGACTTTCCGTCTATTGGTCGACTCGGACTGGAATGACCTTTCTGGAGAACCACGTGTCCCTGTCAATCCAAATGAAAAATACACAGTCCTCTGGCCACTGGTTATTTGAGGAATTTAATCCACCAAATATCCCCACAGAGTGAAGTAAAAAATGTAATCACACTTGCGGTGGCTTTACCTGTAATAGCAAAAGTAAGGCAGACTTAATAAACACAGTGCATTCTTCGGGTGGAATACTGCACAGTCAGGAAAAAAATGAGGCAGAAGGAGGTCTGCTGATTTGGAAAGATCGCTAAGATATGTAGTTCAAGTGTACTTAAAGATAGAGTCACACAGTTGTGGAAATAAAGTACACTCCACGTGTATGTGTGTAAGAGATTAAAAATGCATAGTTTTATAGACAATAATATACCCGATGGTACACAGAATCACTAGCCCCAGGGTAGGAAGCCTACTGAGTGCAGAACAGACTTCCATCGGTCAGTAACAACCTTGTAAAAGTTCCCAAGAGCTTTAAAATGATGGACTATAACTTGGCCTCTACGCTTTTTTTGTATTTTGAGATTAATTGCAGACTCTATGTCCCAGGACATCTGCAGCAGAATTCCAAGTCGTATCTGTTCAGAGGAAAAGAGCTCTTGGGAGTAGTACTTTGAGGAAACCATCCCCATGGATGGAAAACATTTCGTGCAGCTGGCTCAAGCAGGGCTGCAAAAGTACGGAGGCAAGGGTGGACTCTCCTAGGTTCCTAAGCAAAGATGTCCGTCCAGAGAGATTTGCTGCCATGACTGTGGGAGAAGCACGGAAGACAGCTTCAGTGTTCCGATGGAGGCTTGGTGACACGACGGCATCCCCAAGCATGGAAGGTTCCACAAGTCTTGGCAGAATGAGGTAGATTATACTTGCACTGCTGCAGAAACATCTCCCAGAAGAACCGCCGGGTGGTACAAAGCGAGACCCTGACTACAGCGTGCTTCCACTCATGCTGATTTTCAGGGAGGAGATATGTACAAATATGTACCCGGCCTCACAGGGTGGCCAGCCCCGATGGTCCCGCTCAATGAGGTCCCCTCCCACGCCCCCAAGGGCTGATCTGTATAAGCAGCACAAGCTCTGGAACCCAGGACTACCAAGGATGGATCACGAAGACCAGTCAGCTTCTGATGTGCTCTCTCGGAGAAGCTGGCTGCCGTGTCTTGAGGACACTCAGAAACCTCAGCAGAGGCCCACTGGTGAGAAACCAGAGCCTCCCACCCACAGCAGGTGGCGGGTGAGGGACCAGTCAGGCCTCCAGATGATGCAGCCCCGGCCAGAGCACGTCCGGAGCGCATTGTACGGGGTCTTGACTGCAGCCTCGCCGGACAGCCTGAGACAGAACCCCTGGCACGGCTGTTTCTGAAGTCCAGTCCACAGAATCTACTACATGGAAATGCATTGCTGCAAGCCACTCGCTTCGGGGGGTAATTTGTTGCTAAGACAGATAACTAGCACAGTACCTGTAATACATTTCCAGAAGAATACACAAGCAAATGATCACCAGTTGTCCCTGGGGATAAGATACTAGACTGTTGGAACGAGAAGTGGGAGAAAGATTTTTTTTTTGTCTTTGATCATTTAGTTACGTTCACTCTGTGCTAGAGGGAGGGGTTTTTTTTTTGTTTGTTTAAGCAGCAGCTTAAATTTAAAAACCAGCACCTTGCCCAGTGTACCCAGACAGGAAGTGAGCATCCGGCGACGCCCAGCTCCCGTCGGGGCAGGAGGCGGGAGGGAGAGCAGGAACGGAGGCCAAGCCAGGCGAGGTGTGGAGCCGCAGGAAGTCACCTTTAGCAACGAGACTGCAGAAGACTTCTGAGGCCTGGCCCAGCTGCTGGCGGAAGCTCCACCCTCGTGTGAAGACAGCCCTGGATCCTTTGGGCCCTCAACTGACAGACCGCCTCCCGAAATGTGACGCCACCGCCCTGTCAGTCCACTGGCGTCTGGGGATAGATCCTCGCTCAGCTACAACGCCGCGATGTCGTCGGCGGTTGCTCGGTGCCCCTGTGCTCGCCCCCATCACACCGGCCTCGGAGCGGCGAGAAGAGCGAGCCCCCAGCTGTAGCCGGAGCCGGGATGATAAGTGCGCCCGCGTCCTCACGGGCTTGAAGGCCCCGTGGACTGATGATCCGCTCCTTTAAGAGAGGACACTGACGCTCAGCTTCGCTCTTTACCACGGACTAGGAGCTCACACCCTGTGAAGTCGCATCAAATACTGTGCAGTTTGGGGCGCCTGGCTGGCTCGGCCCGAGAGCACTGGACTCAGGGGTTTTGTTTTGCTTTTTAATTTAAATTCAATTTAGTTAGCATACAGTGTGTCATTAATTCCGGGAGCAGAACTGGGTGATTCATCACTGGCGGACAACGTCATGAGACCCTGCGTCCTCCGTCACGCCGGCCCCCGGTTCCCGTCCCCCACCCACCTCCTCTCCAGCAACTGCACTTTGTTTCCCATGATTAAGAGCCTCTGTGCTTTGCCTCCCTCTGTTTCCATCTCGCTTGATTTCTCCTTTCCTTTCCCTACGTTCATCAGTTTTGTTTCTTAAATCCCACACACGACTGAAATCATATGTTTGTCTTTCTGACTGACTTATTTCACTGAGCACAATACCCTCCAGTCCATCCACGTCGTTACAAATAGCAAGATCTAAGGGCTCGGAGTGCAAGCACCATGCTGGACCCGCTTCAGGTCAAGTATCGATGGAAATCACTTCTGTGCGTTGGTGATAGTTAACGCGATGTCTGAGCTCAGGGACTGCCAAGACAGCTGGTAAAACATTGCTTCGGGGTGTGTCTGTGGGGGTGTTTCCGGCCGAGAGGAGCGTCGGAGTCGGCAGACTGAAGGAGGGAGATGGCGGCCCTCACCGAGGCCGGTGGGCGGCACCCGGTCGTCCGCTCAAGGCCCCAGAAGAGCAGAAAGGCCAGGAAGAGAAATTCACTCTCTGGGTTGAGCGGAGACAGCCCTCTTCCCCTGTGCTCGGACATCGCAGGTCCCCGCTCTCTGGCTTTCCGACTCACAGCAACTGGCACCAGCAGCCCCCTGATTCTCAGACCTGTAGACCCAGAGGGAAGGGCAGCATTGGTTGCTGGTTCTGCAGCTTGCGGAGGGCAGGCCGGGAGACCTCTGGGCCTCTGTCATCACATCTAAGCCCACCTCCTCTTCTATGTGTCTGCACATGTCCTCCTGGGCTCGTCTCTCTGAGAGCCGGACTAATGCACCCGGAGGGCAGACAGCCCCAAAGCTTCCTTCACTGCCCACTGGACGTGAGCCTGCTCTGTAGCTCGGCGGAATTACATCCTTCTGGAAAGTAAGTCCAGAGTCCCTAAGAAGGACCAAGCAAAAAAGACGAGTGTGCACCCTCCAAGTCTGAACTGGGAAAATAGTACAAACTGAGAGCTCAGCCCTGTTTTGTTTTGTTTTTTAATATTTTAATTATTTAAGGGAGAGAGAGCATGAGCAGAAAGAGGGAGAAGCAGACTCCCCGCCGAGCAGGAAGCCCAACGTGGGACTCGATCCTAGGACCTTGAGATCATGACCTTAGCCAAAGGCAGCAGCTTAACCCACTGAGCACCTCCCCCGCGGGTGGCCCTCAGCTCTGTTTTATTTGACCCTGTGAGTGCTTCTAGTTTCCACAATTTCCAGTGTTTCACCTTTGGAGAGAAAGAGGCTCACCTCGCAGGAGTCGGCCTCCTCTGTACAGATGAAGAGCCAGTGCTGCCTCCAAGTTCTCGGCCTCGATGAAGCGGGCAATTTCAGATGAGCTTTCCAGGTCACAGGCATCTTTCAGAAGACATACGTGGCCAGCAGCTTCCAGATGGTCCCTTTACCAAAAAATATAAACAGAGAAAGAAAAGGGTGAGGGAGAAGGAAATATATGGCACAAGTGGCCACGGGGATTAACATCTTAAATCGAAAGATTATTTAAACCAAAACGTTAAGAAAATAGTATCTTCTAAATTGTCCTGTAGGGGCAAATCCTCCTAAAATACAGGACAAGGCTCACCATCACTAGCAATAATGATTCACCCACCAGTGTCCAGTCCCTGGAACCTCAACCGGGACCAAGGTTAGCAGGATGAAGGGCTAATTCAGTCCTGAGACAAAACACACGTGCATGCGGACACACGGACACACACACACACACACACACACACACAGCATTCGATCACATTTGCTGGAACAGAAAGCTCTTTTTTTTTTTTTTTTAAATATTTCCTTAATTTCTGGTTTTTCCCTCCTGTCCCTTAGTTATGGATGGAACCTGAAGTTTGCTTTGTGGCATCCGAAATCCAGTTCTTACTAAAGCCCAGCGGTGGGTATTACGGAGGGCATGGATTACCCGGAGCACTGGGTGTTACATGGAAACAATGAATCATGGACACTACATCAAAAACTAAAGATGTGGGCGCCTGGGTGGCTCAGTGGGTTAAGCCACTGCCTTCGGCTCAGGTCATGATCTCAGGGTCCTGGGATCGCGAGTCCTGCATGGGGCTCTCTGCTCAGCAGGGAGCCTGCTTCCTCCTCTCTCTCTCTGCCTGCCTCTCTGCCTACTTGTGATCTCTCTCTGTCAAATAAATAAATAAATCTTAAAAAAAAAAAAACAAAAAACTAAAGATGTTCTGTATGGTGACTAACAGCATTAAAAAAAAAAAAAAAAAAGACAAAGTCACCCATTATTGTAGCTTCCAAAGATGGGTTTTCCATCTACCTCCAAAATATCTATGAAACATGTCTTTCTTCTCATCCTGGCTCAGTTCCTTATAACATACATCTAAAATACAAATCTAAAAAAAGAAAAATCCTGAATAATGACACAGAGTGAGCAAAATCAAAAGGTAAGAAACTGAGAAAAACTACTAACGACTCTTACAAAAGGAAAGAAGCTAATTTACTTTATAAAGAGCTCTCATAAAACAATAAGAAAAAAAAAAAAACAAGTAACAACTTAAAAGTTAGGAATGGACCTAAAATTGTGGGCCATAGAAAAAGAAATTCAACAGGGCTTTTAGATACAGGAAATGGTGCTCAACTTTGTCGTCTTTTTACAGAGAGCATCTGCAAAGATCAGAAGTCTGCCTATGGCTCTGTGAAATAAACCCTCCCGTGTACTCCTCTGAGTGGACAAACCGGCACAAGCTCTGCGGTGGACGACAGAGCAGCAGCTAGAACCCTGGAGGTGTGCACACTGTCAGCAAACACCTCCATGTCCAGGAATCGGTTCCCAAACTGCACTTGGACATGAGTGCAGACACGCACACCCAGCATGAACCTGGGCAGCTGTGTCTCACTCCCCGAACAGACCGGACCTTCATCCGGGTCCTTCATCCGGGTCCACACACGTGTGATGCATCGTCCAGCGCTGCCCCCATCAGAGAAAGGAATGCAGCAGCTCGCAGCGACGTACAGCTGACTCTTGAACAGCTGGGAAGGGGGGTTGTGGCATTGTCCCCAGATGAAAATCCACGTATCACTCCGATTCCTCCAAAATGCCCACCAACTGCCTACTTCTGGGAGCCTTCCCACTAACGAAGTTGATTAATACAGATGTTGTATTTTATACCTATCATACACTGTATTCTTACAATAAACTGAAGATCAGGAAAGGCTACCCGGGAAATCATAAGGAAAGAAAATACATTTACAGCCCTGTCCTGTATTTACAGAAACAAACTCCGCACGTGAGCAGACCCATGCACTTCAAATGCCGAGTCGCTCAAGGATCAAGTATAACCTGGAATCAGCGCCAGGATATGTTGTTAATGAGAGAGTGAAGACTACTTTGTATCTGTATACAGTGTGCGCGCATGGAGTGTCTGTAGGACGCACAAGGAAGAGACAGCCGTGACCATGTCTACACAGGACAAACAGGGCCACGCCCTTTTGTGCTGCGGGGGGGGGGGGGGGGGGTTTAATCACGGACAGATATCCCATTATATCATCCTTGGAGGTGTGTGTGCACCTGTAGGTACAATGAACCTGCCTGGGGCCTCCCGGGGTAGCCAGCTCAGCCGTCCACTCTGGGAGAACGGCCCCAAATCTGCCTTGCTTCTTGAATGAACAGATGGCTGAATGCACCTCCGGGATCAAATCCAATGCCCTCGCCTAGCACACAGTGGGCGCCCTTCCCAGCCCGCCTGCCGGCCGCCCCACGCCCCACCCACCCAAGCTCCAGACCTGCTCTTCGGCTGCAGGACACCCACTGGCGTGCGTTCAGAGTGCCCACAGCCATGACTGCCCATTTCCGAATGCCAGCCCCCCGCAGTGAGATCCCACCGCCCCGCTCCCACCGCACATGGGCCCCCCAACGCCATCACGCCGAGTCTCTCTTGCTCAGGACCCTTCACTCCCACTTAGGCTTCTACGACAAAGCCAGCGCGTAGGTGACAACCAAGTACCCTGGAACGGACCCCTGAGCATCTCCTAAATCATCCAGAAGTCACTAGACTACAAACTTCAAATCCAACACAGACCCCCTTCTTTTTTAAGTCCAGCAATAAAACAGACCGCTGTTTCCTCAGCCAAACACCAGGCAAGTTAGCTGGCTTGCACGGAGAGCCAACAGGGCACACGACAAATAAGGATAAGAATAAAAGAATGAAGGAACTAGAATCTTTAAGCAAAGGGGTCATAAAATGGCCAAGTTGTTTGCGAAGTGGGAGCCACTGGCAAGCTCAGGAACGCTGAGGGAGGGGCAGAGCCCGCCAGCGTCTCGCTCACACCCCACACCCGCTCAGGGGAGGAAGGTCAGGGGCCGCACCTGCACGGGTTTGCGAACCAGCACTGTCCTCTCTCTGTAATTAAATGCACAATGCGGCCGCTGTCACCCGGTGATTTCTGCAATGCTGAGATCTTGCTTAAACTACTGAAGTACACAGAGTACCTTGATCTTACCCTGTCCACTGTTAATCCTGATCACTCATTATCAGCCTGGAATGCGGTCCTACCCCGCCCAGCCTCACCCCACCCCACCTCAACTCCTCTGGAAGGGTTGAGCCACGGACAAACAGAGCCTGCTCCGGGTGGCCTCAAAGTTAGTGTTTTTAAAAACGTGAAACTTCAGTGTGCTTCTCAGTATGGGTAAATGTTACTCCATTTTCTTAAAATTCTAGGGAACGAGAAACCAAAAAATAAATGTTGATAAATGGAAAAGAAGCAGTTTGATTTCTGCTTGGAGAATCCATTCCTGAGAGATTTCGGGCTCACGCAGAATGAAAAGATAGGACATATGGACTGGAGGGTTTAAGTACACACAAGGGGTTGTTCTTGATCTATTAAATAGATCTTTAAATGGCATTTCAACACTAACGTTATGATCTTATAAATATTCCAAAATAATTTTTTAATCATAATTCTCCATAACTAAGAGTTTACCCTCATTTCTGGCTTTAATCAGAACTTAAAAACTTTTGAACTTTTTAAACTTTTAGTTTTTAAAAACTTTTAATGTTTTTAAGCTGCTCTGTCCCTCTTCCTTCTATAAGTGATCATTTGATTCAAATAAACTCCATGAGCACCTAATATGTCCAAGGAGTTCTGGTTTACTTGACGGCTTTTTTTTTTTTTTTTTTTTTAAGATGTTATGTATTTGAGAGAGAGAGGACAAGAGTGGAGGGAA